>NC_028639.1:8893656-8910734 GCF_001406875.1 Solanum pennellii
AACATATGATAACTTTGAAATCTGATGTTGACTTGCTCCATTCTATCGTATGAATGTGGTAGCAGTAAATAATTAGTCTGAAAGATGACAAATGATTAACGATATGAAAAAGGGCATGAAGGGACGAAATTATAATAGTCATCATTGTGGTAATGATAAAAGGAAGAACACTATGAGTTCTTCAAATAGTCCTTCAAAATGTGAAGGCAATTTTTATTATCAAAATGGTATGAAAGGTCATTAGACTTGTGAATGTTGTCAACCCAATAATTTGACAAGTTTATAAATCCTCTATCATGAGACAAGAAGATAAAGTGATGGTACACTTGATCTTTCAAAGTGATGTTGAGGTGTGTCATAGAAATATGATGAATTTTAAAACCATGACAATGTACTTATAATGCAAATTTATGAAGTACATATAAATGATTAGTCCATTCCTTGAAGAGAATGTGACTTGTGATGAGTATCGTGAATGCTCGACCATTCTATAAGAGAATGGGTCAAGATGTGATAAAATCATTATGGGTTGGATATATATCACAACTCACCTCTATGGAAGGTTTGAGAAAAAATGATATATGCCACATCTCATCTCTACGGGAAGTTTGAGAGAAATAAATAAATTTTATTTGTCATGAATGGTCAATGATCGTGTGCGTTTATACGTCATGGATATTATAATATGTTTGTTATGAACTACCGAAAGGGCAAAAAGAAAGAAGTAATTCTTGCCTATAAAGGTTGTAGTCATGATCAAATATAATGTGTGACAACACAAATTTGTCATTGATTGTGTACCTATGGTACAACAAAAGTAAAGCAAGAAACATGTCTTGCTCGTAATGTTTTGACCATGACAATAATGATATCATTTCTCCTTGAAGGAGATGCTCACAATAGGGATTGTGTCATGCAATATGTGATAGTACACAAAACTAATAGCAAGCTCTAACGAGTTGTGTTATTATCAGAGGAATAATAATGGGGTTGTAGTAGGTCTCAAAAGAAATTTTTTTAAGTTTCGAATGAATTGAAAATAAATATCGAGACGATAAATCACTACAACCGAAGGGGTTATAAATATTTATATAAAAGGTTACCCATTGTTTCCTTTTGTTTGTTGCACACAAACGTGGGCATGCTGATGATATCACATGCGAAAGTAAATTATAAGTGTACTGATATAAAGATTAGTTGGCATGAATGGTTGACCATTCTTGTTTAAATGTGATGCAAATGTAATTGAGAATTCATGTGATTATATGATGAAGAAATAAAAGATTCTTCAAGAATTCTTATGTGTTGCTTGTTCTCTTCATAAAATCATTCTACCAGTTAAGGTTGGGATTGTAATTTCCTGAAGTTTTTGGGACATATAAAAAGGTGGATATGGGCCCATTCACCTGTCATGTGGATCATTTGCAACTATATGACAGATGCATCTATGCGATGATCACATGTGCTTTAGTGTCAACTTACAAATTGGTGTTTGTAAGGTTATTTGCTCGAATTGTTAAATTAAGAGAACAGTTCCAAATTATAAAATTATATTGATAATGCTGGTTGATTTAGCAGAAATTGTATGTCTCCAATTATAGCTAAATCATGGTTATGAGAACAAAACTCCCAAATAAGATTTGGTATGAGATAATTTTATTTAACATGTAGCAACACATGTATGCATCAAACCAACAAGGTTTCCCCATTAAAATTGGTTCAGGGTCAAGAACCATATAATTTTCATTTAAAATGTTGAATGTGCGGTTATGATTTTAATTGCTCCACCACGCACAAAGATGAACTTCCAAATAAGGTTGGAATGAACGTTAGATTTTCTAACATTAGGGGGAGAGATGATTGACAGCTGAAAATTATGTGTGAGGTTAATTATGAATTATCTAGATCCTCGTTAAAAAAAATATGTGAACTTAAAAGTTCAAAGGATAATTCATTTGCATAATGTTGCAAATCAATTGCCAGATGAATGTACTGACCCTATGAAATAATTCAACTGCAAATGCTCCAATATGAAGTCCTTGAAGGACATAGTCTATGATACGCTGGAAGCGTAACAGACCAATCGGTTCCAAATATAAAATTCCTTAAAAAAAGGAAGGAGCAAATGATCAACATGGTCATGATAATGAGGCAAGTTCTATAAAAGAGCACAATGACATAACACTTCATAAAACTCGGGAAAAGGTTCAGGTACCTGAAAAATAAAGAAAAATGAAGAGATCTCGATAAGTTATGTCTTGTTGGAATCGATATCAAATAACCATCGACGTTATTTTTGATATGAGGTAGCGCTCAATGATATAAATTGTGACGAGGATCTTGAATTCAAATCTGTCATATGGACAGATAAATGGTTGACCAAGTAAAATGCACAATTCAAGTATATTTTGTTTCACTTAGAAAAGTGACATTTTGGACTGGTAGTCCATAAATCAAGGTATAATGTCAGTGGAGTACGATAAGTTATTGTGCAATGGTATAATCGTAATATATCAACTACAATTTGTGCCTTGGGGCATAAAATTTTTTCGCAAAATTCCTGACATTATTGGGGATGTTTTCACCTATGGTGGATGCAATGAGGTTTGTTTTGATCTGACAATATATCAAAAACTTGAATGCATATAATGAATAATTGTCATGTCTAGCTAGACAATGAAGGTTATATGAAAATCCTTGAAGCAATCGAGGTGTCTGAAGCATATAAAAGTTTGAAAGAAACTTTTTCAATAAAGCTTCAAGAATCCTTATATGGATTGAAATAGTCAAGGAAGAAAAGAGTACAAAAGAATGACCCTAATTGTTCTTGTATTTTTATGAAAAGGTCTTGGTAAGACAAAATTTTGTCTTGACCTACAGATTGATAATTTGACAAATGAAATATTTGTCTAACAGTGCACATACACTGAAAAGTTTTGATGCAATTTTATATGGATAAATCGCATTCATTGAGTACCCCAATGATTATGAGATCACTTGACATAAATGATGATTCAGTTTGATCTCAAAAGAAGGATGAAGAGTTTCTTGGTGATGAAACTCTATATCTTGGTGCAATCAGGGCACTAGTGCATCTTCCTAACAATATTTGACCAGATATTTGTTTTGCAGTAAATTTACTGGCAAGATTCAATTTCTCCCCGATAAAAGGACATTGAAATGGTGTTGAGCACATGATTGAATATACTCGAAGGACCATAGTTATGGATTTATCCTATTTCGAGGAATCCAAGACAAAATTGATTGTTTATGCAGATGCAGAATATTTATCTGATCCGCATAAAGCACGATCTCAAACACGCTATTTATTTTCATGTGGTAATATCCTGGCAATCAATAAAGCAAATGTTGGTACACAGAAATAAAAGCCCTCCATCAAACATGTCGAAAGTGCGTCTGGTTGAGATAAATGACACACCATATTCAGGAAATGTGTGATTTTTCTTTGAAAATATACCAACCACAATGTACGAAGATTGGAGACATCATCACAAGAAATTAAGTGATGTTTTAATCAGGGGGAGTATAATACGCGTTGCACTCTTTTTCCCTTGACCGAGGTTTTCTTCCCACTTGGTTTTCGTGGCAAGGTTTTTAATGAGGCAACAAATAGTGCGTAGCAAAAGATATGTGTACTCTTTTTCCTTCACTAGAATTTTTTCCCACATTGTTTTTCCTAGTAAGGTTTTAACAAGGCACATTATCTATGGACATCCAAGGGGGAGTGTTATAAATCCATTGAATGAGTGGATAATCCATAAAGTTAGTACATGAACAACCATCCATATTCACTAGGTTTCATGAACCTTTTTGGATAAGAATGTATCTATTTATTATGATACTCAATATGGTGACTTTTGGAATGATTTCTCAACCTATAAATAGGGTTGTTCATTCACCATTGTATGATATACAGATGAGACTTACATATACTTGAATAAGAAGAAAATTCCTCTTCTTCTCTTGTCTTTTTCTCTTTATGATTATATTTTTATGAGCTTGATTTTATAACATGCCGAGATATTTTAACAAATGCGGCCAATATATAGATCTCTAATATGTCCATCTCTTGCCTCTACAATTTTCACCTTCTATTCCTAAGTTTTTTTTTTAACATTATAATTAGTGCACTATACTACTTAGCATGGCTTTCGTACATAAATTTTAAATCATCTATTGCTCCATCAAAAGGAGTTTGCTTTGTATGGGTTTCTCTTTCTACGTAGTTTGTGGTACACCTTTGAGAAAAGTGAATTTATGGTCTTTTCATAAAAATAGATATTTTATGTTTATAATTTTTAAACTTAGTATGATATTCTTTGTTAACTCTCATGCTATTTTACCTTGTACACGTTGTTATTAAACATATTTTTTAGTGTCATCAGATATTTAGTACGATTCTAATTAAATTTGAATTTGTGTCACAAAATTTCATATCGAGGTTAAAACATATTCCTTAACCTAAAACTTAAATATTTAAATTTAAATTTGTGTCACAAAATTTCGTACGAAGGTTAAAGCATATTATTCCTTAACCTAAAAATTAAAACTAACATCAAACAAATTCATCACCAACTCTATTAACAACAATCAATATAACAAAGACAAAATTTATAGCTAATTTCAATAAATAAATAAAAGAAAGAGGAAATATTTACTCTTTATTAACCAATAAGGTAAGTCCATCAATTAAATCATTTATAAAAGAAAAGAGAAAACAATGACCACCTAAAAATTACTAGAACTAAGTAATTAATGTACTACCATAGATTAAATTAAATTGAATAATTAAGTTATTCTAAGCAGTCTAGCCAACCTAGCTAGTGCTACCAATTATTTGTAAGAATCCTAAAATTTCATTTTTCGTATCGGGACCCACTCAAAAGGACCTTCCAATGGTTCCTCCTTCTCAAAGTCGAAGTTGTAACTGCACGCAAATCAAAATTTAAAATTTATTAACTTAATTTAAAATTGATACAGATAACTTCTCATACAAGGTTAAAAGGGGTTAAAAGGAAATGAATTTTTGCTTGTTTGGTTAAAAATATCAAAAAGAATATTAAATATTTTGGAAATTTTAAGTTGTTACACTATTATAATTCTCACCTACGAGCAATCATTTTTTGATAAAATAGTTTTCATCCGTATTGAGTGTTTATATTAAGTTATTATCCGTATTGAGTGTTTATATTAAGTTAACACAAAATGTATTATTACATGATTTAATGAAATAAATTAATTATAAATTTAAATACATGATATGCATATATTAAATACTGATGCAGATAATTTTTACCGTTTGTGTGTAGCCTCAAAATTGAAGTGGAGCAAAAGAAAAATGGAAAACAAAGAGAAGAATAGTCAAGAGTCAAGAATTTAATACGATATGAAAAATCGAGAGAGAGAATTATGTACTTTTGTCGAAGCCTTGTAGATATCCTTTGCTCATGTCTTGTAAAAAACTCTTCAAGTTCTTCTGTAGTCGGAATTAGTGGAGGCTCTGGTTCTTCCAGTGGAGGCAGCATTTCGTCCAATTCTGCTTCTTCTTCCAGTGAAGGCATTTCGTTCAATTCTAGTTCGTCAAATTCTTCCACTGAAGCCATTTCTTCGCCGAATTCTTCTATTTCGTTCAATTCTAGTTCGTCAAATTCTTCCACTGAAGCCATTTCTTCGCCGAATTCTTCTATTTCGTTCAATTCTATTTCGTCAAATTCTTCCACTGGAGGCATTTTCTCCGATTCGTATTCTTCTTCAATCGACTTCTCCTCTCTGCATCAATAACAAAAAGGAGAGATGCTTATATAGTACTACTAGACCGTTATAATATGATTGATCATTTATAAAATTTGAATAGAGCCCAAAAAATAAATAACGCTACTAACTTCTCTGCAACTTCCCCATACTTTTCCTGCAGAAATTCAAAATTCAAATTTAAAATATATCCAATTTTAGATCTCCATAAAAAAAAATTAAAAAAACAGAGAAAATTCAGTTAAATTAGAACTCTTTTTGGCGTACATCTAGATCTAGTGATTTCGAGTTGCTTGAGCAACAAGACATTGAACTCCCGTCCGGTTCATACGTGTCAGAACTCACCACCGGAGTATAATTATCGCATATCTTCCTCTTTTTCCTCATCATCAATGGTACGTCCATATCAACTACTACTACTTCTTCTGACAGTTCGATAATAGTAATAGTAACATCTCCTATTCTGTTACGATACAATTTCTATTGTAAAATTTTCTGTATGTTTGGTCAGATTTATTTCAATTGTGAAGCAGTAGAAAGAGAGAGTAATGAATTTCGTCGGATTCTGCTGCTTATTATTATTGGCTGATGAGTAGTGCTCTCATTTTTGTGTGGTCCTCCACACACACATCCGTTTAATCTAACGGCGACTAAACGGAATTATTATTATTAGATTTTAAAGTTTATAAATCAAAGCTTTTTTTTGTTTCCTGATGAAGTACAAATATATAATTAACTTTAATTTAAATATATCTTTAATCCTATCAAAATAGGACTATATAAGGTGTTCTTTTAAAAAAGAAAATAACATGAAATGACAAAATAATGAGATCTAATAATAAGTTATAATAATTTAAAAATACTAAATCATGCATAAATAAGTCTAATAACTAGTTGTTGCATGACTAAACATTGAAGAAAAATTAAAATTAAGTTATGTATTTTACTATCTAAATCAATATAGAATTAAAGAACAAACTTTTATTATTATTGTAATTCTTAATATTAAATTAACTTTTTTTCTATTCACATTAGTACTGATTTAATTTTAATTTGAGCTTTATTAGAAACTGAAAAAGTGTAAACTAGAAGCTAAACAATTGTTTCGGTAGTTTTGGTGGAAAGGTTTGTTAACAGAATGAAAAAGTTAAAAACTAGAATATCTAGGTTTTAATTGGTTTAACTTGGTATGACGGAACACAAAATTTAAGAAACTAGAAAATAAAATTAATTTTATAATCTTAAATTGAAAAAAAAATGTATGAAATGCCATAACATACTTCTAGTAGTATTTCTTGAATTTAAAAAAAACTTAAACTTATATCTTCTATTCGTATTGTAAATTAGATATAATTTTATTTTTTCATAGGTTAGAAACAAATTACTATCTTAACGTCTTAATTAAGGCTAGAAGTAAAAAAATTAGCCTGCTTAATAATTAGTTAATTATTAGATTAATAATTAGCTTAATTATTTTGGTCCCATTAAAGTTGGTTTTATTATATGCATTAAGAAAATAAAATGAATCTTATAATCTTAGATGGAAAAAAAAATGTATGACGTACCACAACGTATATACTTCTACTAGAACTTCTTGAATTATAAAAAAAACTTAAACTTATATCGTTCTATCTCGTATTGTAGATTAGATACAATTTTATTTTTTCATAGGTTAGAAATAAATTGCTATCTTAACGTCTTAATTAAGGTTAGAAGTGAAAATTTTAGTCTGGTTAATAATTAGTTAATTATTAGATTAATAATTAGCTTAATTATTAGCTTAATTATTTTGGTCCCATTAAAGTTGTTTTTAGTATATACATTAAGAAAATAAAATTAATCTTATAATTTAGATGGAAAAATAATCTATGACGTACCACAACATACTTCTACTAGAACTTCTTGAATTATTAAAAAAACTTAAACTTATATTGTTCTATCCCGTATTGTAGATTTGATACAATTTTATTTTTTCATAGGTTAGAACTTAATTGCTATCTTAACGTCTTAATTAAGGTTAGTAGAGCCGTCAATATGGGCTAGGTCCGTTGGGCCGACCTGGCCTAACCCGGGATTTAATAGGGCTGGGCTAAGATTTTTGGAGCCCATTTAAGAAAAGGATTTTTTAGCCCGGCCTGAATAAGCCTGCTCATTTGGGGGGTTTGAGAAATATCGGTAGGGCCGGCCCGTGTGCCAATAAAAATTAATTTAAAAATATAATATAATATTAAAATTTAAAATAAAGAGAGTCCAAAATCAAAACAATTAGGTTAATATTTCTATTTAGATATTTATACTTTTAGTTTAAAAAAAACTTAATAAATATTAAGGAAAATGCACAAGTACCCCCTAGACTATGTCCAAAATTCCTGAGACACAACTTAACTAAACTAAGGTCCTATTACCCCTGAACTTCTTTTTTTATATATATAATTTTATACACTTTTTGTCTTATGTGGCACTCTATGTGACTCCACGCAATTGAGGCGCGTCAGAGATATTTGGATGCCACGTAAGCCAAAGAGGTACACAAAATAAAAAAAAATAAGTTCAGGGGGGGTAATACGACCTTAGTAAGGTGTGTCTTTGGAATTTCGGTCATAGTCTAGGGGGTACTTGTGCATTTTCCCTAAATATTATAAAGATAATTTTATTTGTGAATTTGATTAACAAGTAGTGACAAGGTCTCATTTGTTTCCATTAAGATTAAGACGTTTGAATTTGAATACACATTTAAATATTAAGATGTGCATTAAGATCTAGATGTGTAAATCTGAATATTAAAATATTGTCTCTGAATCTGAACACTAAATTATTGGGACAGTTTGTTTTCAATATCTGAATGCACATATGAAATTAAACGTTATATCAATAAAATATTATAAAAACCTTGTTAGTAAAATAGTTTTTTTCATATAAAATAATATTTTGAACATTTTTACCGTAGTAAGGTAATATGATTTATCTTTTAAGAACTCAACATCAAATTACATCATTAATATGACTATTTTTTGCACTCAAATACTTTGAGAATTTAATATAATGCAATTTAAAATAGTTTATATAAAGTAGTAAATATATAGTTTAGGAAAATATTTTATTTTACTATAAATTTTTTTTATTGTTATCGATCAAATAACTAATACTTTCTTATTTTTTAAAACCGTGCTAAATATTATATCATGGGAGTGTTTATCAATTCAAATATATTGATTAATTTTAGAAAGTAAAAGATGTATATTAAGTTAATATGAATAAAGGAAATTATAATGGCAAGCATGTAATTAATATTAATTAAATAAGAAAACAATTTTTATGAGTTGTCGTGATTTAGTTGAATTATTAAGATAGGAGTCTTATTTTTTAGTCTGAATAGTGTTAAGGGTGTGTTACAGATCTGATTCATTCAGATATATCCAGACCCATTAAGAGGCTTATAAGAAAATAAAACAAACGAACTTTATTGAATTGAATCTGAATAATTAAGATCCAGTTCTTAAAAACAAACACACTTAATGAGGCAAATCTGAATGATTAAGATTCAAACCCCATTAAGTGCAAACAAATGAGGCCTAACATAATGTTAATTGTTTTGTCGATATTTATGATAATATTTTTAAATTATAATTTATAATTTAATTTAATAATTATAAAAATATATATATAATTTGTTAAAAAGTAGGCTGGCCCGGCAAGCCTGTAGCCCACGTACTTGTGGGCTGGGCCGACCATTTTCTGGCCCACACAAAAAATGGGCTAGCATGACCTAGCCCGTAAAATGTCAAAGCCTGTATGAGTTAGCCCGGATGGGGTGGGCTAGTCTGCTATGTCCATATCTCATATAAACATATATGTCTTAACTTTCATACTCGATAAGCGTGATAAACCAAACATAAACAAACTTATCTTGCTCCTAATATTAGCCACCATTTCTGTAGCATAGCGGGATAGCTGTGTGAACTAGAGGTTGTACTCTTGCACACTTATAGAATCCCATTTCTTATTCAGAAACTCTCTTACCTTGGCTTTCCTTAACTCTCAAGGAAAGAAGCGCTCCAAGAAAACACTTGAAACATAACCCAACTCAAAGGTGGTGCCCCCTTTACCCTGTTCTTCTTTCATTGATCATACCATATCATAGCAATACATTTGAGCTGATATGAAGCTAAATCCACACGTTATTCATCGGCAATACATATCGTCTAACATTTTCTAAAGTGTTACACAAATTTCTTTGGATCCTTAGAGATATTCGACCCCGTGAACTCTGGGATTCATCCTCAAAAACTCATGGATTCTCGATGTATTAACCATATCCTAATGACCCACTCTTTTTTCACCAGCCTAGTTTACCATAACATAAGTCAACATCGGGATAACATTTTTTAACTCAGCATAGTGATATCTCTGTGAGGGGTTTGCACTTCTGGTGCATTGAGAGCTTCTTAACCTTGAGGATTAATATTTTTCCTAGCAAGATGTCAATGAACAACTCTTCGTGAAGACATAATCTGAAAAGACATGCGTAAGCATGAGTTAGAAGAAACATTTATAGAGTTGAACTCTATCGCATGAACAAGAGTAGAAGTGAAATATTCCTAAATGTCGTAGCCTCCTGATTATAGATGTGGTGTGCTTCACACTGATAAGAAGGACTCTACATACAGAATCCCTAGGACTCTTGAACTTTGTGCTCTAATACCAAGTTTGTCTATCACGCCTCAAGCCTAGACCCTGAATGTGGCCAACATTCCAGAACCATCGCTGATTCTTAAGCAAACTCTTGACCTGACTAATGGAAGTCTTAAATAAAAATGGGAACTTCAAATGCATAATTATACTTTAAAGTCTCAATTGAAAGTTAACTCAAATAAATATCTAGAAATACTTAACAAGATATAAGTAACCATCTCAAGATCTCAAAACATCTTAACAAAAGGGGGGAAATGAGAGACTCCTTAACTCTAACTATCTGTGAAACCTCTAATACTAAGATAGTTTGGTAAAGAACTTTCGAAAACTTTAAAAAGCAAAAAATAAGTGTGAATCCGTTCGGAAAGTAATGAGGCTCACTAAAGCTAGCTGGAGTGCAAGTGGTATCAATGAAGCACCTGTTGATGACCCTGAACACCTGTATTTACATTATAAAAATATATAGGACGAATGACATCAATACATTGAACGTACGAGTATGCAAGGAAAAATGAAAGCATGAATAGAAAAACTGATAAGACTTGAAGAGTACTCACTTCAACTCAACACATTACAAAAGCAACAACAAAAGATTTACATGTGGTAAAGCTTCATAAATAACAGATGTCAACTCAAGGATGTATATAAAATACTCTTTACTTTTATTTGGGAGATTTTCTAACCTAAAATCATCACCACGAGCTATGTGATGATACTGTCACATTTCGAAATCACACCCTAGCAGATATGACATTCTCGGAATGCAATCGGCGTACTTGAGCTCTCGAAGGTTTTGTACAAACCCTTCCTTATCGTTCATCGCATATAAACATATGAAAAGTAGTGCGGAATTAAAACTTTTCATAAACATTCTATAAGTCTTTAAAAACTCTTTCATATAAAAGTCATAAGAAATACTAAGTCTCAATCACATCAAAGCTTAGACAGGAGAATACTTGGGACACAACCCATACTTCAAAATATATAAATACTTAGTTTATTACAATGTTTTAAAATAAAAGCCATAAAAGACATCTATGCCCTCGAGTCAAATGAGGACATACTTCAACTTCACTTGAATGATGCTACGATCCAAGTCTTGCTTCCCAAATTCTCCTCACCTACCAACCATTATAGAGATAGATAAAAGCATGGAATTAGTACAACCACATGTACTAAGTATGACATAATGCATAAAATTATGAAGACGGACATTTATTAGAAATATGAATCTTTTTCATTTAAAAATCATATCATAATCATAAGAATAACATTTAACATCTTAGAAACACATAAGATAACATTTAAGCAATTTAGCACATTTTAAACCCACTTTACAGTAACCTCAATTCACTATTACAGTGAAGTGCCTTCGCTTCACTTTAGACATAATAAAGTTATATTTGCAATTTGAAATAAACAATACTTAAAAATATATATAAAAGAAATATTGAATTTCTTAAATATACTTTTTAATATAAATCACAAGTAAAACATAAAACACAATATTTAAAAGTATATCAATTATAGATGTTCAAACATAAAAAATCAACCAAACCATAATGAAAATAACTAAAAAGGGACAAAAGTGGTTAACTCCAACTTAATTCTAAACATATATATAGTTTGGTTTTTTTGGTTTTTTAATTTTCATTTTTCTAAATTCGAAACCAAACCAATAAACCAAACAAAGTAAATTACCAATCCAAAACTAAACCAAAAATCAAAAAAATCAATCCAAATTAGAATTCGATTAGATTTTTCAGTTTAATTCAAATAGTGCACACCCCTATTTAAAACTAGAGGTGTGTTGATTTTTCAAATATTGAATTTTTAAATTTATAAACTAATCAAATTAATAGATTCAAGATTTTTAACTTCGGATTTTTAGGAATTTATTCGAGTTTTCAGATTTATTCGTGTATTTGATTTTTTTGAATAAAATATTCATATACGTAGATAATTAATTTTGTGCTCCAAATACTTCTTTAGTCCTATCAATATACAACTATTTACGATGTTTCTTAAGAAAATAACACAAAATATGGGAAGAATGATAACATTAACATATTCAATAAAAACTAATAATGAAATTACGCAAAATAAATATTGAAAATTAATAAGCCATAATGAAATGAAAATCATATAAAAGTACTGAATCATGCTAAAAATAAGTCTAATAAGTATCAGTTTCATCATTAAACACTGAAAGAAAAATTAAAATTATATTATGTATTTTAAATGTCTAAACCAACATAAAATTAAAAAACAAATATTCAACAGTGTTGTCATTCTTAGTGTTGAATTAATTTTTTTGTAATATTAGTATTGACTTGATTTTAAATTGAGCTATATTGGAGTTACTAATATCTATGGACTTTAACATTTATTCGACCATTAAAAATTTTTAGATCTCAAAAAAATAGAAACAATATGTTAAAAGATAAAAATTATGAAAAGTATAAGAAATATTTAAAAATTATATCAAAATAAATACTTGTACATATAAATAATTTTTTTTAAAAAAAATATAGATAATGTCAGGCTGGTTTTAATCTTGGGTTGTTTTTTTTAATGGAAAATTACGCAACAAACAAACTTATACTATTTAATTATACATCATGACTATAGTTTGCTATAGTTACCACTATCGACTAACATTATACATTAATTACGTGGGCTGACTTCGAGTTTGTATAATTAGTCACGTTTGTATATGTATAATTTGCCAGAATATACAAATACATATGTATAATATACAATTATTTAACCTATATACATATACATTCACCTGTCTCCCACTCTCTCCCTTCTCTTGCTCCCCTCTCTCCTCCCTCTCTCAATCTCACTCGCCTCTCTCCTCCCTCTCCCAATCTCTCCTGTCATATATACAAATACATATGTATAATATACAATTATATACATATACAATTCACCTCTCTCCAACTCTCTGCCCTCTCTCGCTCGCCTCTCTCCTTCCTCTCTCGATCTCGCTCGCCTCTCTCCTCCCTCTCCCAATCTCTCTTGCCATATATACAAATGCATTTGTATAATATACAATTATCTAACCAATATACATATACAATTCACCTTTCTCCCACTCTTTTCCCCTCTCTCTCGCCTCTTTCCTCTCTCTCCCAATCTCACCCCTCCCTCTCCTCCATGTAATATGTAGCTACAAATTATAATTATCAAACTGTAGCTATATGGAGTAATTAATTATTTTTAAGTGGCTATATGTGAAAGTTTTCCTTTTTTTAATTAAAACCAAACCACCCCAAGTATATACTATTTTTTTCCCAATACCAAATTATTGGTTGTTTTTTTTTTTAGAAAAAGTTGACTTAATTTTGCAATTTGATTCGATTTTATACCCTCTAATTAATATCAAGATCTTTATTTATTTTTGGTAGGCTTGAGATTTACCTTACAAAATTGGACGCGTTGGAGCTCTTACAAACTTTAATGAATATTGAAGTAAACTTTAAATTTGGACTCCTTTTATTATACTCAAAAGACTGGAATATATATTTACTTTATTGTATATTAGTTAAGTGTATTTTAGAAACAGTTTCTCTATCTTACAAGATAGGATCTAGGGGTGAGTCTGCACACACATCATTCAAATGCTTCACTTGTTGAATTACACTAAATATAACATTATTGTTATATATTTTCTAATTAATTTTTCAACAACGTCACTCAAGCCTTATAGGCCAACATGCTTACTCGAGCACCTCCTTCTATATATAATGAGCTTCAAAATCTTAGTTTAATCCTATTTAATCACAGAATGATTGACTAAATTAGCTTAAATTGAATGAAGTCTATATTAATGACTTTAGTTGCTTAAAACTAAAAAAAAGAAACAATGTTTTCCTTCTCTCTCTTTCTTATAACTAATAACACAAGTTTTGTAGGAAAAAGAAAAAAGTGGTAATCTTGGAGGGGTAGGGTGATGTTCAAACTCATTCTAGTCTAGTCATGTTATAGGCAAGTTTTGTTCCCACAATTTTTCAGATTTGAAACTTGAAAGACCACAAGCCTTGAGGGGACAATGACTTTAATGTTATCCTATATAACTTTTAAAGGGAATCAGAGTAATGAAAAGATGTAACTCATAATTCCAATCCAAAGACTTGCCAAAAGGAAGTGAGAAAAAAGAGAGTAGAGGGGGAAAAAAGGTGGAAAAGAACATGATATTAATAATTAAAGAATGTGGCGACAAAGAGTTAAAATAATTAATGCTCAATGCTCAATATACAAATATGTCTGTTTAATTTAACATTTATGTTCTTCAATATGGAGAGTTTACGATAAATATTTAAATTTGTATAAAATTAAATAAATAAATATGTGTATTGTATGTGAAATGTAGAGTATTATGTTGAATATGTTACATAAAATACATATGTTTGTTCATTCAATTTTATATAAGTTTAAGTATTTATATGTGCACATCTAATTTGAAGGATATCTATAAGTGACAATTGATGTCAAGTTAAAAGACACGTTTATATATTATGTCCTAAATTAACAATAGTAAGTTATCAATATAGATTCTAGTGCAATGATTGAAATATGTCTCCATTAATCAAAGATCTTTAATTTGAATCTCTTAAAATGAAAAAAAAAGGGGCAACTTTCACATATAGCAAATAAAAAATTCATATTTGTATGCTATGGCAAAGTTTGCATAATTGCGCTCCATAGCAAACATAGAAACTGTATAATTCGCTATACATATACAGTTGAAGCAAATTGTATAAAACGAAGTGTATAAAACAAGAAAGAGAAAACACTTGGGCAGAGAACTGTATAAAAATGAAGTGTATGAAACGAATTGTATTATTATAAGTGTGTAGAACGATTATATACAATTTGAATTTGTATAAAATGAGAAAGAGAGAAAGACAAAAGAGACTTGACAAGGAATATACAATTGAATCGAATTGTATAAAACGAGAAAGAGAGAAATTAGATACAATTTGAAAATTGTATAAAACGAGAAAGAGAGAAAGGCAAAAGAAACTGGGCAGGGGAGTATTTTTATTGTATAATTATAAGTGTATAGGACGAAAATATATGTACTTGCATGTGTATATATAATTTTCTCACGCTTTATACAAACAGAAACGCAATTTATACATTTCGCTTCTGTTTGTATAAGTGAGAAAGGCGAGGGTGGCGAGCGAGATTTGGGAGAGTGGCGAGCGAGATCTGGAAGAGGGGAGAGAGGGGAACAAAAAATATATGTATTTATACAATTTTCTCTACTTTATACAGTTAGAAACAATTTTATACATTTGTGTTTCGATAAAAAGTGAGGAAGCGAGCGAGAGATTGCAGGAGAGTGGCGAGCGAGATATTTGGAGAGAGACGCCCGGAAATTTTTCGCAAACGTTTGCTATGGAGCACAATTAAATCAAACCCTAGCTACTCAATTTATTTTAGGTTATTATTTTGCTATTAATTACAATTTTCCCAAAAAAAATCTTGTTAAAAACATCATCCTCACTCCTTACAAATGGATTTTATAATGATGAATTTAAATTTAACTATGTCCGATATAATTATCTACCAAAAAAATGAAAACAATAAAAATAATAATTAATTTTTTCTAAAAAAAGAAAGAAGCAGAAAAGGATAAGTTATTTGTTTGTTATAAATAAAATTTAAAAATTAGCTTGACTCAACTATATATATATATATATATATATATATATGTTTTCAAGTACAGATCATTCTTCCATAAAAGGACTTTTTTCTTATCTCTTCGAAAGTGTAGTAATTAGGTCTTCGACTCTTTTGGTTTGGAGTAGACATTTGTTGGTCCCTTTTCCCACTTCCTATCCTTTTCTCCTTTTTATTCCTCCATATTGTTAAAAATATTTATAAATTTATATTAAAAATATAAAACGTTTTGCTATTAAAATTAATTTATTTAAAAGTATAAATACCATAAATTTGCAAAAAGAATCTGTCACACCCCTTTTTCGCGCGGCGGCGTAAGGGTTTTTCCAATTTAAGTGACGTTATTAATTAAGGGATTATTTTAATTTTTTCAGAGTCGCCACTTGGAATTGAGTTATGGTGTTCCAAGTCACCTTTTTTATTTAACCCCTAATCAAAAGGAAATGACTCTTTGTTTGGTCTGCGAACGAGTTTGGGTAAGGAATTCTGTTGACCGAGGGGAAGGTATTAGGCATCCCTCGAGTCCCGTGGTTCTAGCACAGTCGCTTTATGGACTTTTATGACTTAAACTAATTATTTAAAAATTCTATGGTTAAAACAAATGTATTTACCCTCATTCTTTAATTTATTTAAATATATTAAAAACTACCTTATTTTATTAATCTATGCCCTTTAATTAAAATATATATACGCATATAAATTAAATCAAACAAAGCAGAATAAAATAAGATATTCTTTATTTTTACTTTTTCGTTTGTTACTATTTTATTTTTTTTACGCTCTTTTTTCTTTTGCCTTCTCATCTTTTACTATTATTATTATTTTATTGTTATTATTATTTTTTATACTTTCAAGGTTTTTTATTTTTTATTCAACCTTATTTTTTGTTTGGACAAAGAAACTTTCAAAAAAAAAAAAAA
>NC_028639.1:8918142-8926997 GCF_001406875.1 Solanum pennellii
ATATATATATATATATATATATATATATTTATTTATTTATTTTTAACAATCAAAATAAACTTATCTAATAAAAATTATGTTTATGTTGTTTATTTTTATATCTTTTAAATAAACTTAATGAAAATAATAAATAAAAAAAAAAATTCAAAATATATTTAATTTAGATTGATAAAATTATTTATGCTCTAAAAATTGGTTTTAAACTTAAATTCGGTCAAAAATTACGTGTCTACAGAATCTCTATTATTAATCTTTATATTGATGAATAAAATATATAAATAAAAAGTGTACTAAAGAAAGTTAAAAATTCAAAGAAAAATTATCTATGATTCTAAAACAGAACAGGTAAGAGGAAAATAGATAGGTAATACAAAAAGGAAGGAGTATTACTCATTTCCTATTAATTTATGTCATAGTATTTGACTAAATATAAAATTTATGAAAATTTACTTCAAAATATGTATAAATATGAGTAAATATTTTTATATGAAGTATAAATGAGAAGTTCAAAACTACTCATATTTTTCTACTATATATATATATAAAATATCGAATTTGGAGAGTAAAATTTTAAAATATGATTAATTATGATTTTGAACATTAAATCTTTAAATTTGTTAATAAAATTTACAAATTTATAAATTATGTAAAATAATTATTAGACATAATAATTAATAATTTTAAAACATATGAGAGATTATTATTCAAAGAAAACTTGTTGGCCTATCAAAATTTTTACACCAAACATATAAATTTGGACAAAAGAAATAAATTATTGTTACTTCATTTTAAAGAAAAAAAGGATGTATTGATATTTTCTTTATGACAAACAAAAACGAAATATACATGTGATTTGGGGACAAGAAATTACACTCTCGAAGTACATATTAGCTATGTAAATTTAAAATTTAAATTTAAAATTAAAATTGATATGTACATTAATATTTCTATTTTTGGTAAGTAAAAATATTGTATTAATAGTTAATATGTCTCATTGTATAAATTTGTTTGTTCGCTATTATAGTTCGGAAGAGGAAGGATACTAGTACTATTACAATATACGATGACTTTTCCGTCCAACAAAAAGTGTTTCAAGACTTTATCTGATTCTACATCCTTCAAAATAAATAAATGTGGACTTTATAACAATACGGTCCGTCATTACTAATTAAAGAACATCTCATTTCTTGCTAATTGAAATTGAAGTTTTGTGTTAGAAATAGACAATTCCTTTGGGCCTTTGATTTCTCATATCATTCTATTGCTTTTATTCATGAATATGTATGGTTTAGTCTAATTTTCAAGTTTTCGTTTATGATTAGAGAATGCATGCTCAAATCTAACTTTCAATCTTCATGAATTTCTCAAAAAAGAATTCATAAAGTGAAAAAATAAATTGATAATTACATTTTTTCATATACTATACCAAATGATCTCAGGAATGAAAGGAGTAATGAATGGTCCATTAATTCATTAGGGAGTAAATAAGATGGGCACAAACACAGCACACTAGTTGTGCGCAGTCCTTTAATCTATGTTTCTTCTGTGTGATGTGAAGGCAACACGTCATCATTCTATGTGTTGTTGACTTTCTTCTTTGTCTTCACTCCATCTCCCTTTTTCTTCTATAATTAAATAATTCAATTATATATATATATAAAATTAATTTCGACTAATTTTTATATTTACTTTTTAATATTTTAAACTCCTTTAATAAAAAATTTGTATTGGGTCCAGCCATGCATCCAATGCCATTTAGTAGTCCAAAAAAATCAACGAGACATGAAAATAGGACATCAAAGTGTGACTGACTAGTCTATTTGTTAGTGTGGGCGACTCAATAAACCAATATTTTGAAGGAGAAAGCACATGTCATGCAACATTTAGAAAAAAAATCAATCAAATTGAGAAAAAAATGGTCCATTATGAACTGGTAAGATAAAGTTTGGAACCATGAAAAGACAAAAAATGAAAAAGTTGGCATTCAGTTGTATTTGATCATCAACAAACCCTTCATGATTTATGATTTGATAATGTCAAACATTTTGCCTATGGCAATCAATGCCTACTAATGGGCGAGTGGTCTAGTCAGGAGTCCAAAGCTAAAAGGCTAAAAAAAAATTATCAAAAATTTTAAATGAGTACATTAATATTTTTCTTTAATCAAAAGGGTAAAATCGCTTCTTCTGACAAAATTAACGTGTCAATATTTTTTATAAAATACAAAAAATGCTGTTGTGTCATCGATTTTTACTTAAAGAAAATTCTTTTTCCTTAAAATCGCTGCCATGGCAATGATTTTGTCAAAAATTTTTTTAGTAGAGCAGCCCCTACCTCTATTATTGGCTTGCTGCGAAGAGAAGAAGATCAAATTTTTTTAAGGGAAAGGAAATCACTGATGTCAATTTAACTTTCTTTTTAAAACGCTGCACGCGCAATGATATTAAAAAATAAAATCATCGTATCAAGTTTGTAGAACAAAATCGCTCCGTCAGGAGCGATTTTGTCCTTTTGGTTAAAAAAAATATTTGATATGCCCTTTTAGAGTTTTTGACAATTCTTTTTTGTCCTTTTGGCTCCGGACTCGTCTAGTCAGTGTCATAATCAAACATGATGCTTTAATTTCTTGATGGACTTAATTAAAAAATAATAAAATTACGTATATACGATCAACTAAAACATTTAACATGATGTAGACAAGCACTTGATCTTAACAAATAGTATCAGATCCTAACTGAATTCACAGGAAAGATAAAAAAGAAAAAGTTCATTCGATGAGTTGAATTTGATCATGAATTTATAATAAATCTTTACCTAAAAAATGGAGAGGTATGTACGTAGATTGTAGAAAGAAATGAGGACCATATATTTAGACACATTTAAAATTGCATCACGTGGTCCAGTTCCAAGACTTTATGGATGGACGTATCTTTTGTCTTGTTGCTTTGCTTTACTTATCTATATTCCATGCATGCTTCATATATTTTTACAACAAGCTAAGATCATGCATCCTTATTTACATGAGTTTAAATTTTAGGCACATTGTTTATAGATGGTCGTATGTTGTTTGGGATAACTTATTACATCATTTATATCATAGTGATGATATAAGTTATTTCATATATGTGGTGAAATAACTTATTTTTAATTAAACGATTCTCCTAATTTATCTTTATCATTAATTATAATTATTTTCATATCATATTTTTTCAAGACATTATATTTATTATATTCAAAGGGTGATATGGTAAAATTATCCTTCTATTTATAGTTTATTAAAGGATGTGTCAAGTCAATAGTGAACAACTATTGTTCGACAGAGGGAATACTACATAAATTTTATATTTTCAATAAAAAAATTTAGATGATAAAAAACTATATAAATAGTATTATAAATTCCATACTTTTATATATCAATACAATGAAAAATCACATTGTCATATGTTAGTCAAAGTTATCATTATCTAACTCTAAAAAAAATAAAAATAATGACAATTAAGTGTGAACGGAGATAATAATAAATAGTAATACTTTTATCGGAAACTCATATTCAACTTGGGAAGAATTATGAGTCTCAAGTGTGAATTGTGAATTATTATAGAAAATGTATAATCATTTGGGGCTATGTGGGGATTGCCTTGAGAGCTATGTGAAGGATTGCCTTCGAGGCTATATGATTGACATTGGGGCTATGTGTGGCTATCCACAAGATCACAACAATCAATTATGTTGTTGGTAGAAAGCAATTTAATTATACTATTATTATATTTTTAAATCTTAACAAAACAATAGCTTGTTAAGTTTTCTTATTTTATCCTTGTAAATAATTGAAAAAATAGACTTTCAATGATTTTGCAAAGAACTATCGATATTAGGGTGTAAATCATTGAAAATGATAGGATGAGTAAGTCACAAAAGAGTGCATACATATTAGGGGTGCAAATAGCAAATTATTCAAATAAAGAAGATTTTGAAAACTTGTAGTCTGAAATTAAGTTATGTTAAGTATATCAAAATATTTTTAATTTTGTGGCTTTGAATATGTCATGTGAAAAGTTGAAATTAAAATGTTGCAAAAATAAAAAATAAAAATAAATCATTCTTTTTTAAATAGACTAAAAAGAAAAATATATCATTCTATTTTAGACAAAAGAAATGATATATTTTTGGCATAATTTCTTTGTCGTATGAATTATCACCGACATAATTTGAAATTATAAAATTTTGCATGACGTCCTGATTCTTTGGACCCAACAAACATAGATAATTGTGGCTGTGAATTACGTTTCATATGTTACAATTTTAGTTATGTTGTTTCAATTATCAACCGCCTTACATACTCAATACATCGTTACAAACGGACGTCCCCATTTAGAGAGAAAGAAATCAAAGACAAAATTTACTTAAATCACAAAAATAAATCAACCCAATGGTATAACCAAACGATTTAGTAATTTTGACTCAAACTTTGTGTCTATGTATATATTTGAAACTTACAATATAAATGTAAAACTTACTCGAATGAATTATGATAAAATTTTAAACTCAAATTCTTAGGGGTCGTTTGGTAGGCCGCTTTAGAAGAAATAATTCATGTATTAAGTAAGATATTACTTAGTGTTATGTTTGATAGGAATTTGAGCCTATGTGTAACTAATCCATAGATTACTTATACCTCCTATGGTATTATATGATGTATTACTAATACCTTCCATTTAAAGGTATTAGTAATACATAAGATATAATATCATGGGATTAGTCTATGTAAAGACAAAAGTATCCCTCAAATCATTTTAATTATTTTATTTAGGGAAAAGGGTCTGATATACCCCTCAACTTTGTCATTTAGAGCTGATATACCCCTTGTTATGAAAGTGGCTCATATATACCCCTACTTGTAAACAAATGGCTCACATATACCCTTTTCCTCTAACGGAAATGAAAAAACTAATAATTTTAATCTAAATTTTTATTATTTTTTTCTAAAAAATATAATCTCATATGAGTAAATTTAATCGTCGTCAAACATATTTTTTTTGACTTTTTTTGTTTCAATGACTAATTTATAATTATTATTTTGATAATCAAATTTATTTATGTTTCACTAATATTCTTGTAAAACTTATTGTAGATGACCAAATTTTTTCTTCGAATACGAAATTAAATTACAATACACACAAAAAAAATAGTTTAATTTTTTATTCTTTAAACTAAGGAATGAAAGAAAAAACAAAATAAGAATAAGAAATTCAAATAACTATAATAAAAGAAGTCAAAAAATAATTTATGTACGAAAAAATCAAAATGTACCTTGAACTTTGATAGAAGAATCATATATACCCCTAAATAATTTTTTTATAAAATTAGAAGTAAAATTTAAAACTAATTTTTTAACTTCCGTTAAATGAAGGGTATATGTGAGCCATTTTGTAACGAACGGGGTATATGTGGGCCGTTTGTATAACGGTAAGGGCATATATGAGCCACTTTTATAACGAGGGGTATATCAGCTCCAAATGACAAAGTTGAGGGGTATATCAGACCCTTTTCCCTTTTATTTATTTTCTTGATTTTATGATTTATATTTGTATTAGTAGATTTATTTAAGTAAATTAGCTTACAAATTGTTTAGACAGAGTTGTTGTTACTAAATAAATTCAATACAAATCAATACAAATTTGAAATGTGAGTATATGACTATAAAACTATAACTTGTAATTTTTATGTGTAAATGTAGATGGTTTATTCAATTTTACCATCGTTGATCGTCTTTTTTATTTTAAAAGTAGATGGTTTATCTTTTTAAACTTGAAAAATCACATTTTGTGAGTGATCAATTTATTAAGATGATAATTATTTATCCTCAAATAATTCAAGTGAAAAAATAGCAAACATGATAACAAAATTGTTCCTCTCATAGCTAGTTAGAAGGCCATAGAAAAATAATTTTGTCTGGTAATTATCTATCTTGACCCAATTACCTAATAATTTAGGGGTATAATTGAAAAGAAACTTTTTATAGAGTTTTAATCCAAACACAAGATGAGGTGAAAAATAATGAGCCAAACATTAATAAAAATAAACCTTACATTACTAATCTATATATTATTAATTTTCAAATTATTAATTTTTATAACAAACGATCCCTTAAAACATTGGATGAGGCAAAGTCATAGGGTCACATCACTAGAGAAGAAATACAATTTAATAAATTATCTATTCTTTTAGGACCACTTTAAGGACCATGCCCCTACACTTAATTTGAGCTTAATATGTCAACAAAGACTTGGACTTCATGGCATTGGATTCCAAATGTTGTCCACTTACTTTGGAAAATTACAACTTACCTTCAAATCATGGTTTCATTATTTAAGAGTACAATTTATCTCTTATGCCTTTCTCTTCATTTTTGATTTCACTAATGATAAATTGTCCAATAGTTCTAAAAGAGACTCAATATATGAATTTAGTTATAATATGTTAGCATAGGTTCTGCATGATTTTTTGTTAGGATATGGGCTTTTCCTTCTTACACCTAGATCCCCTAATAATGTCACTACACTTAATTACCTAGTGGCTAGTAATATTACAATTAAATTATTGCAAGGAAATAAAAAATATCTTTATGATATACATTAATTAGTAGCCTAGGGAAATAATATACCCTCTCCACTCATACTTTTTACTTGTTTATTTTAGATTTTTACCAGTCTCACAAGAAATAATGTTTGATATGAAGATTTTACTATCATACTCATAGTAATTGAGGTCCAGTATTAAATTTTGAAAAAATAATTTGAAAAATAAGTAATCCATGCTAAAGATTGAAATATAAATAAGAATTATTTTTTTGCAGTGTAATATTAATTGTTTGGGACCAAGTCAGCATCATTTTTTTTTTCTAAAAGGCCCCACTCCAATAAGAGTATCCACCTTATAAGTAACTTCCTTTCTTTTCAATTACTAATGTGATTTTTTTTTTCCTTACATCCCAACAATCTACTAGCTAAATTAAGTCCTACATGACTCATCTTTAAATTCATGAACTAATTTGAAAATTAAGTGAATGTCATTAGTATCAATTAAGTATTTATGATCATCCGATCCCACTGTCTGTTTTTTGTGTATGCTCTTTGTAAGCTATAAATAAAAGTAGCAAATCAAATCCGAGTGAACAAAGACACTAAATCGGACACCCTTCCCATATATTGATACACACACCATCAATTTGTCATTTCGGTATAACACTAAGTTAGGCTCCACACTATATTATTCCTTCTTTAGAAAAAATATGTTACATAAATTAAAACGAAAAAAATAAATCAAAGTGTACAAACTCATTACTTGTAAGTAGTAAATCATCAATTACTGCAGATAGTGTTGGCTGTGGGGGATATGACTTATATAAAACAAGAAATGAACAAGGACAAATTAGTACTGCCTTCCTTCCTTCATTACATTACAATAAATTTAAAGCCACAGAAAATGGGCACTCACTTTGAGGCAATCTTTGTAATGTTCTTAACATCATTTTTCTTTCCCTTCTTTATGCTCATTCATTGCAGGTTTTTATGTCCTATAGTTGGTGTGTCTTTAATTACTTCCTCACATTTTCTTTATTTGTTTATACGGCCTTCGTCCCATATCAAATAGACATTTGTTAAAAATAATTATTTCATATTTCTTGATTCTATTAAATTAAAATAAAAATAATTTTTTTATTTTACCCTACAATTATTATGGTCTTTGAAAGTTCAAACAAATTTTGAAATTCATGAATTTCTTCTTTTTTTTTAAAGATGCTAATTTATATGAATAAATAGTACTCCCTCTGTCCCTATTTAGTTGTCCACTTAAGAAGTGACACACATATTAAGGAACCAATTTTTATTATAGGTTAGTTACAATGTTATCCTTAACTTAAAAAAGATTATGCAACTCTCCAAGTATAATAAATGTATTTTCTGGTACCAAAAGGCATGCATTACAACTTAGTAGTACTGGAAATTTTTTAGAATTAAATAAGGGCATATTAGGAAAAAAATTGTTTTCCTTTCTTGATTTATTAAAATTGACAAGTAAATAGGGACATATATAAAAGGAAATATGGACAAGTAAATAGGGACATTGTCACGACCCAAAACGAGCCGCGAGTGGCACCCACACTTATCCCCCTATGTGAGCGAACCAACAAATCTAAACCCCAACGTTTACCAGTATATAAATTTTGAATAACAAAATATAATGCGGAAGACCAAAACTCATTAATATAACCAATTAAATAAACTTCTAAAGTATAATACTTAACATCCCCGAAATCTGGAAGTCATCACATCAAGAACATCTATCCTCAAATTACTAAGTCTAAGAGTATTTAAGAACTAAAATAAGTAAAACGATAGTCCATGTCCGAGCTTCAAGGACATCAAGACGTGAATGAGAGAATCCAGTCCGAGCTAGGAACAATAGCTCACCCTGAAATCTGACGTGCTGAAGACTGGCTAGAGTTGCGGACGAGACGAAGTCACTGGTGCACTTGCTGCACTCCACAAAACAACAAGAAAAACATAAAAGTAGGGGTCAGTACAAGTACTGAGTAGGTATCATCGGCCAACTCAAAATAGAAAGCAATATATATGGAATAATAATGCAAAACCGACCACAATACTCAACAGGTGAAAATCAACAAGTACAAAACCATTGACAGCAACCTCAAGCACATCTATGAGGACTCAAGCCTCCACACCATGCTCAATTCGGGAATTAGATTCTTTGAAATCGAGTATATTAAGTTAATTCAAGATTTCTTCTCTTTATTCTTATCGTGTCGGAACGTGACACTCCGATCCCCTAAT
>NC_028639.1:8927327-8927413 GCF_001406875.1 Solanum pennellii
AACCATAACCTACCTCCACCGAAGAATCGTGATCAAGCAAGCTATCTCCCCAAAGCCTTTTGCTTTCCTCTTCGTTCTTCCTCTTT
>NC_028639.1:8927772-8944055 GCF_001406875.1 Solanum pennellii
CTGCAGTTTCGTCGCGAAGTTCAGAGAGTCGATCTCAGTACCCAGATTTTCAGAGTTTAAGTGTTTTGGAACGAAGCCCCTCGACGGTCCGTCGTGCCTATGACGGTTCGTCCTACTTGTCGTCGAGGGTAATGAGAAAAGTAGCAGAAGAAAATTTACAAGTATGGGACGACGGAATCCATCACGGGCCGTCGTGACCATGGCGGTCCGTCGCGTGGTCCGTCGACCCAGTCAGTTTTTATCAAAATAATCTTACTGCTCGAATCGACTAAACAGGTCGTTACAGACAGAGGGAGTAAAACAGTAAAATTGAACAATCTATTAAGTGTAAATTTTGTATATAACATTTTTTTATAGTAATATTTTCAAGCTATATCATTAGATTTTGAGTTTCAATATATGACATTTAAAATCTCAAGTTATAATATATTATTAAAAAAACAATGTTGATTTAAAATAACTGAAAACATTTGTTTGTTAAATAAAATAAAGAGGAAAAAAATGTTTGTGTATTAATTGGTAAGTTGCACGGTTTGTGGGTTTTAAAATAATTTGAATTAATAATGGATAATTAACAAATTAGCACTTACTAAGGAATTCAAAAAAGATTAAAATTATTCATTTTCCTTAAAACGCTCAAATTAGTTGTAATGAAATTAAAATCTGATTTTTTCCTTTTTTTTTTCTCTCTATCGCGTTTCTCACTCTCCATTTTTTTTACTAATCTTAATTTTTTTTTACTGATTGAGGTATTTTTTTGCAGTGAGAAAATTGTGATTTGTTGTGATGGACAACAACTTATCAATATTAATTAAACATGGTGGAAGATGAATCCGTTAGGTTGGTATTTATTATAGTTTTTTGATTTATTTTTAGTGATCTCTGTTAATAATATAGTTTTTGATGTTTTTGTTTCATAACACATTTTGGTAGGTATCATACTTGCAACAACATGTTACATTATATACGTTTATTAAAATTAAAAATATGAGTAAAAGTTATTTTTTTGAAAATATAAAATAAATTGATATTACAGTGTGTTATTTATATTTCAAAAATTATATTAAAAGTGTTGTTAAAATGTATGATATTTATTTTTTTGTTTGCTAATTTATATTTTGTTATTTGTGGATATGTGTAATATTAATAGAATAGTTGGTGACAAAATCTTATAAAATTGGTAAAAATAATGTTAGTTGTTTGAATTACGTATTAAGATTGTATCAAATATGAAATGTTAGTTTGTTTGACTTTTCTGATTTGTAATGCAATGTTTCTATTTTTTTGGATTTGTTGTATGAAATGGGTATTATTTTGGTATGAAACGTTTTTATTTTGTTGTATTAATTGTGTATGAAATATGAAATATTATTTTATATATATGATTTCTGATTTGGGTTGTTTGAAATTCTGATTTGTATTAATTGTTTTCTAATGATTATACTAATTGTTATTATATTGTAATTAAATAGGGAGATATGTCGATATTCAGATGGAGTGGATCATATACGATGTGTGTAGTCTTTATAGTGGTCTAGTTAGTGCGATAACATTGCAACTTAAGGTAGATGTTAATATAAACGAAATTGAGATAAAATATATAGTTAGTGATAGGTGTCCACCTGTTAGTATTCACAATGATGTTGGTGTTAGAGTTACTTTAGATCAAAAGAAAACTAATTTAGATTTCTTTACGAAGTATTTATTGTGCGTAACTGTGAAATATTTTGAAATGATATAAATAGGGTATGAAATATGAAATGTTATTTTGTTGTGTCAATTATAATCTGAAAAACACTGCTTGTAATGTCTTTGAAATTTGTTGTATGAAATGTGTATTAATTGGGTACGAAATTTGTAGTAATTGGGTATGAATTGTCATTTTGTTTGTATGAATTATGAATTGTTTGTATGAAATTCTAATTTATATTAATTATTTTGTATTTTTGTTGGTCATGTAATTGCAGTTCTTAGATACAGGAAATTTCATAAATCAGATTTATGTTCTACTTTTTATAGCCTGAAGAATTTTAAAGATGCATATACCATTTCTGTTGAACCTATTTCCTGCAAGAGTACATGTAATATACCAGGTTATATTTCAGAGCCTAAATTGATGTCACCGGGTCCAAAGAGATGAGTGAAAAGACCGCAACTTGAACGCTGGAAGGGTATTGCTGATGTAAAATTCAAAAGGTCAAAGATTACTTGCAGTAGATGTCGTCAAGTTGGACACAACAGAAAGACATGTTCAAATTATTCTGTGCAAAAAAAAATGATTTCTATTTTTTACTTTTTGTTGCACAATTTTTATGTTGTTTTGTCTGTTACACACATGTTTTATTTTATGGAGTGCATTTGGTATCATTAATATTTGAGTAATTGTGGTTTCTGAATATTGTCCAACGATAAATAACATTGAAACACAGTTTATATCAATTTTATCCAAGTTTTATTCCAATACTAACTTTATTTTATGTCAACTATTTTCATACAAGTATTAATCAAAATCCATACATGGTTCATAGAAAAAATATACATAGTTCATACAAAGTTCATACATATAGATCCACTATTTTTAACATATCAATGGTACAAAGAATAGCTAGTTAAAATATGTCTAAAATAGTGAATCCACATGGTATGAACTATGTCTATTAAAAATATCCTGAAAATAAAATAATCAACAATTGAAAATATATATTCATACATGTATTTTCAAAAAAATATAAATTGAATGTATGATATTTTTCATACTAAAAAGATAATAAATCAAAAATGTGATGTCATGTTCATATAAGTCGTAATCAAACTTCATACATATTTCATCCAAATAAGGATACATTGACAACCCATTGATATATAATATCATGAAATTAAAATAATTAATAATTGAAGAAAGATTCATACATATTTTAATCATATTTGATACATATTTCATCCATTAAATGGTATTTTGAAATGAAAGTGTTACTTTGAACTATTGAATGCAGATGATATGATTTATGTATATTACTAGTATCCATAAATTATATAAACCAATATGTAATTCTATGAAGATGGAATAACTAGAAAAAAAATGATATTAAACAAATATTGATATACTTAAACACAAACAAATTGTTCAAGAGTTGAAAAAACAGAACGACCAATGTCTATTCCTGGTTTTCCTGAGATCACTAGTATCCGATCTTCATCTTCTCAGGTCCCAATATCAGAACCTTTCTTCCCTCCAGGGTATGTCCATTTGATAATTGTGGGGTCGGGCCATCAACAACATGTCCTCAAGGCATGCCATTCAGGAATAGTCGCACTGTCACAACAGATGCACCCGTCTTTACACTCCCACAACCGACTGTGACGCAAACAGCAGCTCAAGAAGGACAGTTCACCACTCATCCGGAGCAGTACTATACTCCCGGGATAGCATTTGGAGGCCCTAACTCTGTTCAATTCGACTCTCCCATTGATGTTGAGAGGCCCACTCCAGGCTCAGAGCAAGAAGAAATGTTGAAAAAAAATAAAAAGCATCGAGCAACACATGAAGAGCATGCAAGGGTTAGGAGGGCACAAAAGTGTCGCATTCAAAGACTTGTGTATGTTCCCAAATGTCCACCTGCCACCTGGGTTCAAAACCCCTAAGTTTGATAAGTATGATGGGCACGGTGATCCCATAGCCCACCTTAATAGATACTGTAATCAACTTCGGGGTGCAGGGGGAAAGAAGAATTGCTCATGGCTTATTTTGGTGAGAGCCTGACTGGTGTTGCCTCAAAATGGTTTATAGACCAAGAGATCTCCCACTGGCACATATGGGATGATATGACTCAAGATTTTGTTAGACAATTTCAGTACAGTGTCGACATTATGCCAGATCGTAATACACTCTCCAATACAAGAAAAAAACCAAGTGAAAGCTTTAGAGAATATGCTATCAAAGGGAGGGAACAAGCAGCCCGAGTCAAGCCCCCATTAAATGAGCAAGAATTGGTTGATATCTTCATAGAGGCTCAAGATCTTGACTAGTTCCACCACCTCAAGCCGCAATGGGAAGACAGTTTCACACAACAATCAAAATTGGGGAAATGGTCAAAAGTGGTCTCAAAACAGGAAGGATCGTGAGCCAGGCGCAATCAAGCTACCACATAGGCCATTCAAGGTGGTTCAACAAGTTTTGGAAATCATAAAAGGAAAGAGGAAGTTATTTCACTGGCATAAGGTTCAAGGGGAGCTTAGAGAAAGTCTAATTGTCCTTACACATCAGTTAAGGGACAACTAATCTATCCTCAGTATTACTACCCTTATGCCCCTCAATATCCAGTATCTCCATCTCTGTACACGGTCTTAAATGCTTAGTCATATGTGCATCCTCCCAATCGCCCACATTTTTGGGCCCCATCTCAAGGAAACTTTCGCCCGCAACGGCCATTAGGTCCTTTACAACTCTCCTCTTATGCAGAATTATGTTCAAGATCAAGCACCGAAAAAGAAATTCACTCCATTGGGAGAGTCGTACTCCAGCTTGTTTCAAAAGTTAAGAAAGATAGGAGCGATTGAGTGTATCCCACAACATCGTACTGAATCTAAATTCTCCAGGTTTCCAAGCCAATGAAAGATGTGAATACCATTCAGGAGCCCCAGGAAACAACACTGATAATTGTTGGACCTTGAAGGGAGCAATAGAGAAGCTGATCGAGCATGGAGTTGTTGTTGTGACAGATGATCAAAACACTCCCAATGTGACCAATAACCCACTTGCAGCTCAAAACAACTTAGTGGGTATGGTTTGTGATGATCAAGAGTACAAACTCCTCAGCAAAATGGGAAAGTTGTTTAGGAAGATCGGAGAAGAGGACAAGTCAATAAAGAGTTTAGAACCATTTGCATCTCTGAGTGTGGAAGGTGTCAATCTTGACACCAAAGTCTTGTGCGTCCCGGGGGTTTCAAAGGGGATTGAAGTTCGAGCAGCTATGCCAAAGTTGTATGTATCAAAAGGCTTTTCATTAACACAACATGACCAAATTTGCTTGACCAAGTTGAAAGAGCCTATTTTTGTTAAGCCCGTTCATCAGCTTCCGGTAATTGATTCAAAGTCTGTCCCTTGGAACTATAACAAAACCGCAGTGGTTTATCGAGGAAAGGAGATTGTCAAAGAAGTTGATGAAGCGGGGGGTTTGACACGTTCTGTAATATGTTATTCTCCAGAAGAATTAAGAAAAGGGAAGATGACTGAAAATATCCAAGTACCGCTAAAGAAAGAAGTTACTGAGGAAGAAAATGTAGAATTTCTAAAAAAACTTAAGGTTCCAGATTACTTTGTCGTGGAACAATTGAAGAAGATGCCTACACAGATTTTACTGTTGTCTCTACTTTTGTACTCAGAAGAACATCGTCTTGTGTTGAATAAGGTTTTAAACGAATCACATGTTCCAAAAGAGACCACAGTAAATCAGTTGTAGAATATGACCAAGCGCGTCTTCGAGTCAAACGCCATCACTTTCACTAATGATGAGTTGCCCAAGGAGGGAGCTGGACACAACAAAGCTTTACATCTTACACTGACATGTGAAGGTTACTATGTAGAGAGGGTCATGATAGATGGAGGGTCAGGGGTAGACATATGTCCTTTTTCTACGCTGCAAAGCTTGAAAGTTAACACTGACAGAATTTGCCCTAGTAATGTATTTGTGCGAGCTTATGACGGCTCAAGGAGGGACACCATTGGTGAAATCAAGTTAAACATGACAATTGGGCCAGTAGTCTTTATGATTGTGTTCCAAGTAATGGATATGGAAACATCTTATAATTTTCTACTAGGGAGGCCATGGATCCACATGGCTCGAGCCGTCCCATCAACTCTACATCAAGTTGTCAAGTTTGAATACAACAATCAGGAAATCATGTTCATGGGGAAGATGATTCACCTATTTACAGAGATACATCCGTCCCATACATTGAGGCAAAGGAAGTATGTGATTCTGTTGTTTACCAGTCTTTTGAGGTTGTATCAGTCGATCGCTTTAAAGAAGGAGAATCTATCATCCAATCATGTATATCTTCTTCCGCTTCAATGGTAGCAACGACGATGCTCAAATATGGTTATCAACCCGGTAATGGTTTGGGAGTATATTCGCAAGGAATCGTGGATCCCATTACTCTCTTAGGAAACCAAGGCACCTCTGGCCTAGGATACAAACAAAGCAAGAGAAATGGAGATGAGTCTAAGAACCACAAAAGGATTGATTGGTCGTTGCCACAACCAACTCCCCACATTTCTCATTCTTTTATCAAACCTCGGGGTCCAAAATTGAAAGATTCATTCACTCTTGAAGACATTAAAGAAGTTATTGAGGATCTCATTCAGTTGTTTTGTGAAGTAAATATGGGCCAAGTTGGTGAAGGTACAAGTCATGCCAATATGCAGCTCGTGGGCTCAGGTGTTGAGTTAAGCAATTGGGAAGCCATTCCTTTCCCCATAAGGAAGGAGTCGTGTTAGTTTGTTTTGCTACTCTTTTGTATTTCGTTATTCTCAAGGTTGTGGCCCGAATAGTTCAAAGTATTTTGTTATTGTCAACCCTTCTGTCCCTTTTTGATATCAATGAAATGAAATTTCAGTTTCATAGTAAATTTTGCCTTTTTCCCTCCCTTAATTCTTATTCTCTATTTTTCACTTCTGTAAATGTTGGCTTTGATAACATGACATGCATGCGGAATTCATTCCCTGATTTCAAAGAGTTGTTTATTCTTGAACCACCAAGTCAAGAGGTGGAATATGATGAAGAAGAGGCTTTTAGAGAAATTAATAGGGAACTGGAACAGTTTGAGCACAAACCGAAGCCTAATCTTAGTGAAACTGAGATAATCAATTTGGGAAGTTCTGAGGATGTTAAGGAAATAAAAATAAGTTTACATATCAATCAGGAAATTAGAGAGGCAATAATACAACTTTTGTTTGAATACAAAGATGTATTTGCTTGGTCTTATGATGACATTCCAGCTTTGAGTGTTGATTTAGTGGTTCATAAGTTGCCCGTTTATCCTGATTCTCCACCCGTCCAACAGAAAAGAAGGAAATTCAAATCGGACGTGAGTGAAAAAATCAAGGAAGAAATAATAAAACAACTGAATGCAAAGGTGATCCAAGCTATTCCTTACACTACTTGGTTGGCAAATGTTGTTCCTGTGCCGAAAAAGGATGGAAAGACAAGAGTTTGTGTTGACTATCGGGATTTGAACAAGGCTAGTCCAAAAGACAACTTTCCATTGCCAAATATCCACATCCTAGTTGATAATTGTGCAAAACACGAGATGCAATCTTTTGTGGACTGTTATGCGGGGTATCATCAAATCTTGATAGATGAAGAGGACGCTGAGAAAACTGCTTTCACCACTGCATGGGGAACTTATTGCTACAGGGTCATGCCATTTGGTCTTAAAAATGTTGGGGCGACTTACATGAGGGCTATGACCACCATGTTCCATGATATGATGCGTAAAAGAAATTGAAGTATACGTCGACGACGTAATCATCAAGTCTAAAACACAAGTTGATCATGTGCAAGATCTGAGAAAATTCTTGGAAAGAGTGCGAAGATATGACCTAAAGCTTAATCCAGCAAAATGTGCACTCGGAGTTCCATTTGCAAAACTTCTGGGTTTTATTGTCAGTAGAAGGGGAATCAAATTGGATCCCTCTAAAATAAAAGCCATTCGAGATTTGCCATCCCCGAAAAATAAGACCAAAGTCATGAGTCTACTTGGAAGGTTGAACTACATCAGCAGGTTTATTGCTCAACTCACAACCACATGTGAGCCCATTTTCAAACTTCTGAAGAAGGATGCTGCTGTCAGATGGACAGAAGATTGTCAACGAGATTTTGAAAAAATCAAGGAGTATTTGTCCAACCCCCCCGTGTTGGTATCGTCTGAACCTGACAGGCCTCTCTTTCTATATCTTTCAGTAACAGATAATTCTTTTGCGTGTATTCTTGGTCAACATGATGCTACAGGAAGGAAGGAGCAGGCTATCTACTACTTGAGCAAGAACTAGTTATGAGGTCAAGTAAACCCTTTTGGAAAGGACGTGTTGCGCCCTAACTTGGGTAGCTCAAAAGTTAAGGCATTACTTACTGTCCAACACAACTTACCTCATATCAAGGATGAATCCTTTTAAGTACATCTTTTAGAAGCCAATGCCAACTGGCAGACTCGCGAAATGGCAAATTTTGCTCACTGAATTTTACATTATATATGTCACTCGCACTGCAATGAAAGCCCAAGCTTTGGCAAACCACTTGGCAGAGAACCCAGTCGATGGTGATTACAAACCATTGGATACATATTTTCCAGATGAAGAGATTAACTCAATTGAGGAAGTAGGTTCAAATGGAAATCAAGCCTGGCAATTGTACTTTGATGGAGCAACCAACACAAAAGGCACGGGGATTGGGGCAATTTTAATATCGCCCACAGGGCAACATTACCCTGCAACAGCTCAACTTCGTTTCTTTTGTACAAATAACACGACTGAGTATGAAGCTTGCATCATGGGTCTAAATATGGCAATATATTTGGGTGTGCAAGAATTAATTGTGTTGGGAGATTCTGGTTTGCTTATCCGACAAGCTCAAGGCGAATGGAAAACTAGAGACCTCAAGATCCTTCCATACAGACAATATGTGGAAGATATTAGCAAAAGGTTCATGTGCATTGAGTTTAGATACATCCCCAGGTTTCATAATTATTTGGCCGATGCCTTGGCTACTTTGGCCTCAATGCTTCCCTATCCTCGAAACACCTACATCACCCCATTAAAGATTCAAGTTCGGGACCAACATGGCTATTGTAATACAGTGGAAGCAGAACCTGATGGGGAGCCATGGTACTCAGATATCAAGAATTTTTTGAAGACAGGGAGATGCCCCGAACATGCCAACAGAAGCCAAAAAAGAACTATTAGATGTCTGGCTATTGGTTTCTTTTTGAGCGGGGATGTTTTGTATAAACGAATTCCGGATCTAAATTTATTGAGATGCGTTGATGCTGAAGAAGCCGAGAAAATTATGAATGAAGTGCACGCTGGGGTATGTGGACCACACATGAATGGATATGTCCTTGCAAAAAAGATACTCTGGGCGGGGTATTATTGGCTTACCATGGAAAGGGATTGCTTTCACTTTGTGAAAAAATGTCATCAATGTCAAATCCATGGTGATCTTATTCATTCACCTCATTCAGAGTTGCACCCCATTGCTTCTCCTGGGCCCTTTGTTGCATGGGGAATGGATGTAATCGGACCAATTGAGCCAAAAGCCTATAATGGACATCGATTCATTTTGGTTGCAATTGATTACTTCACCAAATGGGTGGAGGCGATAACTTTCAAAGCAGTCACTAAGAAGGCGTTCATGGTTTTGTTCATTCAAACATTATTTGTCGATTTGGTATCCCAAGAGCTATCATCACAGATAATGCTGCAAACCTCAATAGTAATATGATGAAGGAGGTATGCGAGCAGTTCAAAATTTTGCACCACAATTCTACTCCATACCGACCAAAAGCCAATGGAGCTGTGGAGGCAGCCAACAAGAATATCAAAAAGATTCTCAGAAGTGGTTCAAGGCACTAGACAATGGCATGAGAAGCTGCCTTTTGAACTTTTAGGATATCGCACAACAGTGCGCACCTCGATTGGTGCAACTCCTTATTTGCTGGTGTATGGAACTGAGGCTGTGATTCCAGCGGAAGTCGAAATTCCATCTCTTCGAATTATTGTCGAGGCTGAAATTGAAGATACTGAATGGGTCAAAAACCGACTAGAGCAACTCACATTAATAGACGAAAAACGATTGACGGTTGTCTGTTTTGGTCAGCTTTATCAGCAAAGGATGGCTCGTGCATACAACAAAAAGGTGCACCCAAGACACTTTGAAGTAGGTTAACTGGTCTTAAAGCGCATTCTCCCGCACCTAGAAGAAGCCAAGGGAAAGTTTGCCTCAAATTGGCAAGGTCCATATCTTATCAAGGAAGTATTGTCCAAAGGAGCCCTGCACCTTACTGATGTGGAAGGAAAAATCACGGGCATAATTGTTAATGCAGATTCAGTCAAAAGATACTACATCTAATGCATTCTATGGTTCTGCGACAAGTTTGGGGTTGAAAGAACAAAGGCACCTCTTCAAAAAAAATCTCTCATTGAAAAATTTGAACTATGTTTTAATTGATTCCAAAAGGATAAGTAGGCAACCCTTTAGGGGTTCGGTCATATAAAAAAAATCAGTTTTCCAGTATTTACAGAAAACTGGGGCAGTTTTTTATTTTTTTTTATATAGAATAATGTCAGATTGTAATTCTGTTTATTCTGGCAACCGACTTTTTGATCAAATCTGAAAATGATATTGATCATCAAAGGCAACATCGAAAAAAAAAGAAAAAAAATTATGAGTGAAAACCCTTGGGGGTACCATAAGTAAGTAAAAATAAAAAATAAAAAAAAATGAGAGAGTCTTATCGGTGAAAACCTTCATAGGCATCATAAGACGAAAAAATAATAATAAAATCTTATAGGTGAAAATACTACGGGCACCTTGATACGCTCAAACTTACTTCTCAAATAAGAAGTAAAGCGGTCGTGTCAAGTAAATAACCCAACTAGTGAGATTGGGATCGTTCCCACGAGGAAAATAGTTTAGACTTAACTTTAACCTATTATTACTATTGTTCGGTCGATTACTTCCTTGGAAAGCAAAAACAATAAAAGGGGGGTTTCTATTTCTAAATGAATGAAAATAACTAACGAAATTGAAAGAGACACTTAACAGCTTTGAATGTTGGAGTTTAATCAATTCATCAAAGTAACTAGGGTTTACGTGTTCCCCACAGGTTCATAACTTGATAATTCTAACTATAACAATTCTTTCTTAGTATCTTGCATGCAAAGTGATAAGTTATGTATTTCTAAATCCTTGGTCCGGCATCTAGAAAATCTCACTCCGCACCTTGGTCCGGCTACGTGTGTTGCTATCCTAACCCTTATCTTTACCTCATATTAAGCATCGTATTCGATATTTGACTAAGTTATTACCTCGTACCAATCAATACTAGCCTATTAGATAGTATACACTAAATCTATGTTGATAATTCTTTTCCTATTATCTACCTCCTTGGTCCGGCAAGTAGCATTAAGGCGAGTTCTAACGTTGGTCTATGTGAAAGAATTATCAATACATGCAAAACACTATTCTAGAATTGTTATTTTAGTTAGGTTTTACCTCATTATTTGCCTATGGTTCCCACAACCCTAGTTATGGAGTTTAGTTACCCATAGTCATAATCACAATAGTCAAATATATGATATAAGAATTCATGTACTTACTTCAATGAGAAAGAGTAAAATCCGAAAGTTGCTTGATTAATCAACAAAAATCACCAAAACTCAATGATAAAAGTCTCAAGATAACCTAATAATACAGAGTCTAACTAATAATCCAGCGTCTGCTCAATAATACAGAGTCTAACCCCAAAAACGAGGTTTTTCAAACTATTTATAGAAAATAAAAACCTAATTAAACAAGGACTCTATTTATTGGAAATTTGTCAAAACGCGGCTGGGTCGACGGACCTCGCGACGGGTCGTCGTGGTCACGACGGATCGTCATGGACTCCATCGTCCCATACTTGATGAAATTTCTTCTGCTGCTCTCTTCATTACCCTCGACGGCAAGTATGACGGACCGTCATAGGCACAACGGTCCGTCGAGGGTCTTCGTTTCAAAACACTTAAACTCTTGGAATATGGGTACTGGGATTACTTCTCTGAACTTCATGACGAACCTGCAGGACGGACCGTCATAGACACGACGGACCGTCATGGACTCCTTAACCCCACACTTGGCCAGACTTCCCCATCTTCCTTCGGCAGCTGCACTACGCTGCCACCTACGGACCGTCACAAGCATGACGGACCGTCACAAGCTCCGTAGGTGGTGTCTTCTGCATTTCTTCGCTCAAAAACCTCCGCATACATCTTTGAACAGATTTCCTGCAAATAAGGAGAAACTTATATAAAAATTAGCACAAAAAGACTTTTGGACACACTAAACTTAAGGAAAAAAGTATTAATAATACCGTGAAACCACGGTATATCACACCTTAAGATATAGGAAGAGAACATCATGAATGAAATCTGCAAAGATGATCATTTCTCGACGCCTCTGCATAAAGGGAACATAGATCAATTGTACATGACTCAGATTTTGAGAACTAAAAAACTCAAAAGGATCAGGGGGCAAGTCCAAGTGCATGTCATGGTTCAATCAAAATCGACATATGCCTCCAGAGTAAAGAGTGCAAAGCTTACTACGGGTTCCCAAAAGTAAAGCTGAGTATCTGAGTTGACAAGCCATTGAGCAAGGACTAAAAACACCTCAGATCTACACTGAAAATTCATGAAGGTCATCATTCTTTGGGACATCACTCGCACCATGATTTTTGGTAGTACCAAAAGATCAAGGCCCCTGGTTAACAAAGAAGGAGCTTCAAAGGTTGCTTAACCAAGGAGTTGTAGTAGAGTTGGAGAAATTGGTCGTGAGTATGATCAAGTCGTTGGAGAACCCAGGCCACAAACCAACCACCACTTTAAACTAACAATTTTCTCTTTCATTTGCTCAAGACAGAAAGAAAAAAGAAATGTAGGGTTACAAGTCAAAAAGGAAACACAAAAAGGAAGATCTTTTAAGTCTTCAAATGTTTGGTGTTTCATCTCATGCTACTCGAATTTTTGCCTATCAATGCGAGAGTTTCGAGAAATACGCTCCAATTTGAATTCTGTGCAATACGCACACGTCCTTTATTCATGGGCAATACACACCATCCTTTGTTCATGTGCAATACGCACCTGTCTGAATTTCGTGCAATACGCACCAATCTGAATTCCGTGCAACAAGCACACATCCTTTATTCATGGGAAATACGCACCTCCTTTGTTCATGTGCAATACGCACCTGTCTGAATTTTGTGCAATACGCACCAATCTGACATCTGTGCAACAAGCACACATCCTTTATTCATAGGCAATACGCACCATCCTGTGTTCATGTGCAATACGCACCAGTCTGAATTATGTGCAATACGCACCGATTGGGATTCATGTGCAATACGCATCAATATGAATTAATTGCAATACGCACACATCCTTTATTCATGGGCAATACTCATCATCCTTTGTTCATGTGCAATACGCACCTGTCTGAATTTCGTGCAATACGCACCAATTTGAATTTCGTGCAACAAGCACACATTCTTTATTCATGGGAAATATGTATCATCCTGTGTTCATGGGCAACACGCACCGGTCTGAATTTTGTACAATACGCATCAATCTGAATTTATGTGTAGTGCGCACCAGTCCTTATTCACATGCAATACAGATCAATGCTCTATTCATGGGCAATACGCACCATATGCATGTCTGGAGCAATACGCACCAACATTCATAAGTTATACACACCCTATTCACATTTTGGGGATACATCCAATCTTAGGACAATGCGTCTTATTTGGAACTCTTAGGGCAAAACGCCTCACTTAACCTATTCATTCTAGGGTTATACTTCCTAGTTCAAGATTCTCATTTGTTTTCTTCTTTTATAATGGAAACATATTCTTCATGGGTTCTTCATTTTGTGATATTGAGTTTTTAGTTTCAACAACCAACTCAAGTTAAAACATGCAGTTAAGAATGATCCACTAGCCACCAAGACAGCATGAAGATCGATCTCAAAGATAATGCATAGAGCAAGTGAAAGAGCTAGACAAGATCCTAAGAAGATACATCAATTAGGGATCTTGTAACATTTATAATTTAGAGAGACATATTTCTATAACTCTTTTCTTTGTAACTATAGGCTGTAGATGATGACAAGCAATATGAAGCAATCTTTTGACCACCGTTTCTGATAGTTTCGGCTATCAAAGTTTCTCGAACTACACTGATCTGATTTCCTTTTAATCAAGGATATGTAGGCAACCTCTGAAGCAAGGTTCGATTATCATTTTCAAAATGGCTTCATCGGAGTTTGAAACAGTCAAAAATTAGCCACTTCGTTCACTTTCTTTGCTTGAAAACTCTTCATGTTTCCAAGCAAAGAGGGTCATGCTGTGAACACCTAATTTTTGACCTGTTTATTTTACTCCTATAATATTTTAGTAAGGAATTTTATTTTTATTTGTATTTTGGGTATTTATTTTTATTATTTTATTGGCTCAGATGACCCAGTTTTGTTTAAATTGGGCTAATTTAGATCAATTCTGATTGCCCAATTGATTTTGACCCGGTCAATAGAAATGGTCAAGATTGAATCTCAACCATTCATGATATTTTGATCCAAGGGCTATTATTGGACCCAAACAAAAATACAAAACTCCAAAAAGTTAGCATTTTTTTTATTTTAGATTTTTAATTTTTCTTCTTCCCCTTACTACTATGCCGCCGGCCGGCCACCGCTGCCGCCACCACCTCCCGGTCGCCACCACCTTTTTGGGCGGAAAAATCTTTAAAATTTTACTATATTTTCCTTTCACCCTCCTCTACCTAAATCTACAAACCTTTTATCCATATCTATAGCCAAACTCCATAAAACTAAGGAAAACCAAATATGAATTTTTACTTTTTTCCTTAGATTTATAAAGTTCCGGTCATTCCCATCTCAAACCCTTTACATAAATGTGTAGAGATCATCAAGGGCTATCATTTGATATAAATTTTAAGTTCAAAATCCATAAAAAAAATTTCCGGCAAAGTTTTCTGGCGACCTTCATTTACCCGGAAGTTATGTCAATCTCCCCCCCCTCTCAATCTTTATCCAAATTCATCATTATCTTTTTTCGTTTGACCATATAAGTCGTTTGATTTCGGATTTGTGTTATTAATGTTTTTTAAGTTTATCATGTTGATGTTGTTGCGTGAAGTATTATTATTTTTTTTATTTTTTTATTTCGTTTTATGTTTATCATTTTTTTTTTACTTTTTTTTTTTACATTATTTTGTTGTGTTTGATCTTTAAAATTGTTTAGATGTTTAGATTTTGTGTTTAGTGGGTCAATTTGTTTGGGTCTTGATGAAATGGGTCAACATTTGGACCTATTTTAGATTTTTTCAGATGGCCCATCAACTATTATTCAAATAATGAAAAAAAGAAATGGATCATCTACATGACATTTGGGCCTATTATTTTCTGATGATCCATATAATTATATTCAATTAATAAATAAAGTAAATGGGTCATCTAAAAGGGCAAATGAATCATTCAATTAATCTGATTTTTCTTAAAACGAATATAAAAAAAATCATTGGCCATCTTGGGAGGCACCTTGGGAAAACAAAGAGTCCAATGCATGCATTGGCTCTTAAGTTTTCAAAAAAAGTTGGAGGTTAATGTTGAACACCTATTTAAACGCCCTTCTTTTTTTCATTTAAAAAAAAAGAAGAAAAAAGATAGAAAGAAAATTGCAAGAAGAAAAAAAAACTTTAAAAAATTCTTCTTCTTTAAAAAAAGAAGAAGAAGATATTTCTCTTGGGTTGTTTTGGGAATTCAATTGAGTTTGCTTCTATTATTTGCTTGTCATCAACTCTAGGTATTTCTTTTTACATTTCAATGTAATCTTGAATTAATGTTTATGTTCTTTTTATGTTTTTTTTTTTTGAAAAATTGTTAATTTTTTTTTCTAAGTTTATTATGATTCTCGTATGATTATGTTTATCCTTATGTTACTTACTTTGTATATTTTTATTATTTTATTCTATAGTGTTTCTCATATAATTGTGTTTATTATGATGTACATACATATTATTAATCCTATTAGTTTAAATGTTAGCTTTAGTAAGTAAAAAATAAATAAATAAAATATAACAATCGCAATTTTTTAGGTTTTTGGTAACTTTCTTTTTGAAAAACGAACTTAAGAAAAAATTAAAAATAAAAAAATTAAAACTAGTCATTTTTGCAAAAGGGTTTAATATAGTCATTTTTGCAACAAAAGAAAAATGTGAACCTGGTTATTTCTGCAAAAAGAAATATGTAAATATGGTCTCTCTTTTTTTTCAAAAAAAAATAAAAATAAAATACTCTTAAATAAATATTTGAATTGACTATTAAAGTAAAAATACAAATTTGACTAATTTGACTTAATAATCTAACAATTAGAAAATTTGCTATTTTCCAATCTTGTAACGACCTGTTTAGTCGTTTTGAGCAGCAGATTTATTTCTGGAAAAACTGGCTAAG
>NC_028639.1:8954055-8956555 GCF_001406875.1 Solanum pennellii
AGTTTCGAAGATTTGAGTTCTAAATCGTTCCATGACCCTAACAAGATCGAAATAACAATCCTTGTCATCCGATTTAGAATTTAGAATTCGTTTATCATCTTCTCCAATAGGTTTACTTTCCTTTTTTTTTTACATTTCTTGTGTATCTAATGTTCTTCCTTTTCTAAAGGATTTATTGTTTTTTTCCAGAAGCGAATGTTTCGAAGATCTGAGTTCTAAATTGTTGCATGACTCTATAGTCATGACAAATCCAAGTTCTAGCAAGAGATCTTCTTCAAAGAGTAGACATGCATCAACTTTGAGAGACCCAAAAACCCCAAAGAAAAGGGATAGAAAGGCGACACCTCCGATCATTCGACCAACACTACCTACGGTATCAACATTTGTATTTTTATCAATCCTGATTTTTGTATCTTTTTCAGTTGTTGGATGATTGTGCTTTTTTTTTTTGAAGTATCGTTTATTTCATTTCAGTCATGGAACACAGAATATTGTTGATACTTTTATGTTTTACACATTCCTTAATGTTTCATAGATAAAATTTTAAGTATCAGTTTATAATTTTTTGATACCTTATTTTTTTTGTATATTTATATAACGACAAATGAAATATTTAGGCATTTGTGTATCTATTATTTGTTAGACAAGAACATTTACGTATCTAATCTGTTTTAGTTGGATGTATTGTTGATATTTAGTATAAAATTGCATGAACATTAATGTATATAACATTGTTATTTAAGTATCATATTTGTATGTAAGGATGCAACTGTGGCGAAAAACAATGTTGGTCCACAATCCAATTCTGATAACTTCGATCAACAAACCATTTCACCCATGCAAATGGAATTTGCAAATGTTGATGATGTTGATGAACTTGCCGTGGATGTTGGAAAATAAAAGGTATCGTTAAAAATGTCCCAAAGATATGGAGGTATCTGATACTTAAATTAGTATCACATGCATTATTATGTTATTTAATCCATTAAATAATTTAACAATGTACCTTTTTGATGATTGATACTTTAATAATGAATTCGTTGTCGCTATTTGTGTATCACTAATTGCACCTTATACATTATAACTGTATATGATACTTTTAATCTTGATTGTTGTTTATACTTTAATTTATGAAATAGATGTTGCTACACTTAAATTGCTATTATAAGTATCACTGATACGGAACACTGTTATGGAAGTATGGTATGGACAAAGTCAAGGCTGGATATGTTAGCGATACTGAAGATCACAAGGTCAAAGAGTGGCTACACAACACCAGCAGAAGGTGTACTGATTAATGTAGAATAGTTAGATTTTTATTGTGTTAAAGTTATGTTAATTAGTATTTTGTATTATCACTTCTCCTTCCAACACAATATTACTAAGTAATTATTAATTTGAAAAATATTTTTTGTCAAGAAATATATTTCAATATTAATTTTTATCTCCAAATATATAATTTAATTTACAGTAACTTGTTATAAATTATTTTTTTATAAGTATGATTTACATAAATATTGATTATACAATATAACAATTGTACATAAAATATCTGATAATATATTTTATACACATGTTAAACAAACTGATTATCAATTTAAATAGTATACATTAACATGTGGTACTCTTGAAGTAAATCATAGCGTCCGATACTATATTATCATCATATATACAATATTCATAAAATTATTAAGTATTTGATACACATCCTATTATCAAAAAATAAGTTCGTGTATATGTGACAATTGATACAAAATAATTTACTTAATATATTTAGTATCGTTTACCACGTCGAATCATATAAGTTTGATTAAAATCACAATAACCAACAAAAGTTTGTTGTCAGATATATAATATATTTGACGTTTAATATAAATGAGACTAAATAACTTATCAATATAGCTTAGTATAATTACACGTGATATAAAACAACGAAATTCGATATATTAAGTATCATTCTACATTTTGATAAAAAATTAAATGTATCACATTATGATACTTTATTGTATACAGTAATAACAAATTTAATCTTTATCACAATTTGAAATTTAAATTTGCCGAAATCAGTTAGAGGTTTATGCAGACTGGATGCTAAATCTGTCAAACGTTCGCATAATTCGTAGAATTAATTTAATCCCTTTTTTTACGCTGTAACTGATAACAACAAATAAAAAATTAAAGTATCCGCCCGCTTTAATTTAAGTACCGTTCTGTAATAGTATGTATCCAAAATACTATAAAAAAGGGATTTTTGGTAAATAGTGAAAGAGTAGGGATCGAAAGTAATTTGTCGCTTAGACTATGTGATTTGCCTAATTTTTATTTATTTCTATCAAGGAATCAAGAGCCCAAATAGGACAGTACCTACTAGGAAAAATTAGGGAAGCTTATATAAATTTCATTAGTTTAGGAACTATTATTTAGGTACATTCTACTTTGTAATATTATGAATTTTATAAGATTTTGGTGTATCCAAATATGTTAATGTACGTCTAGATAC
>NC_028639.1:8959290-8959586 GCF_001406875.1 Solanum pennellii
AAAAAAATTACAAGTAGGGGTCAATACAAAACACGAGTACTGAGTAGGTATCATCGGCCAATTCAAAATAGAAAGCAATATATTTCAGATAATACATAAAATCAACTAAATGCTTAACAGGTGATAGCAACAAGTATAAGAATCATTTATAAAATCACCAAACACATCTATGAGGACTCAAGCCTCCACATCATACTCTTTTTGGGAAACAGGTTCTTTAGATTGAGTATATTAACATATTTCAAGATTCATTCTCTTTACTAATCCTGGTGTCGGAACGTGACACTCCGATCCAT
>NC_028639.1:8961082-8962765 GCF_001406875.1 Solanum pennellii
TTCGTGCCCATGACGGTCCGTCGTGGGATCCGTCGACCCAGACAGTGATTTCCAGAAATTAACTCTGCTGCTCGAAACGACTAAACAGGTCGTTACAGCCGGCCCGTGGGCCAATAAAAATTAATTAAAAAAATATAATATAATATTAAAATTTAAAAATAAAGAGAGTCCAAAATCAAAACAATTTAGTATAATATTTCTATTTAGATATTTATACTTTTAGTTGAAAAAAATTTAATAAATATCAAGGAAAATGCACAAGTTCCCCTTAGACTGACCAAAATCCCAGAGACACACCTTAACTAAACTAAGATCTTATTACCCCCTGAACTTTTTTTTTTTTGTAATTTTATACACCTTTTGTCTTATGTGACACTCTATGTGACTCCACGCAATTGAGGCGCGTCGGAGGTATTTGGATGCCACGTAAGTCAAAGAGGTACACAAAATTACAAAAAAAAAAAAAAAAGTTTAGGGGGGTAATACGACCTTAGTAAGGTGTGTCTTTGGAATTTCGGTCATAGTCTTGGTGGTACTTGTGCATTTTCCCTAAATATTATAAAGATAATTTTATTTGTGAATTTAATTAACAAGTAGTGACATTAAGGTCTCATTTGTTCCATTAAGAATAGACGTCTGAATTTGAATACGCATTTAAATATTAAGATGTGCATTAAGATCTAGATGTGTAAATCTGAATAAACATCTGAATATTAGAATATTGTCTCTGAATCTGAACACTAAATTACTGAGACATTTTGTTTTCAATATATGAATGCACATATGAAATTTAACGTTATATCGATAAAATATTATCAAAACCTTGTCAGTAAAATAGTATTTTTCATATAAAATAATATTTTGAACATTTTTTAGCGTAACAAGGTAATATGATTCATCTTTTAAGAACTCAACATCAAGTTACATCATTAATATGACTATTTTTTGAACTCAAAATACTTTGAGAATCTAATATAATGCAATTTAAAATAGTTTATATAGAGTAGTAAATATATAGTTTAGAAAAATATTTTATTTTCTTTTATTATAAAAATTTATTATTGTTATCGATCAAATAACTAATACTTTCTTATTTTTTGAAACCGTGCTAAATATTATATCATGGGAGTGCTTATCAATTCAAATGTATTGATTAATTTGTGAAAGTAAAAGATGTATATTAAGTTAATATGAATAAAGGAAATTATAATGGCAAGCATGTAATTAAATATTAATTAAATAAGAAAACAACTTTTATGAGTTGTTTTGATTTAGTTGAATTAAGATAGGAGTCTTATTTTTTAGTCTGAATAGTGTTAAGAGTTTGTTACAAATCTGATTCATTCAGATATATCCAGACCCATTAAGAGGCTTATAATAAAATAAAACAAACGCACTTAATGAACTGAATCTGAATAATTAAGATTCAGTTCTTAAAAACAAATACATAAGGCAAATCTGAATGATTAAGATTCAAACCCCATTAAGTGCAAACAAATGAGGCCTAACATAATGTAATATTGTTTTGTCGATATTTATGATAATATTTTTAAATTATAATTTATAATTAATTTAATAATTATAAAAAAAAAATTTAAAAAGTGGGCTGGCCCGGCAAGCCTGTAGCCCACGTATTTGTGGGCTGGGCCGACCATTTTCTGGCCCACACCAAAAATGGGCTAG
>NC_028639.1:8962834-8972610 GCF_001406875.1 Solanum pennellii
TATATATACATCTTTAAATCATTTTTCTTACGTCTAGTAAACTTTTTCTTTCTTTCTTTCTTTTATGTATATTTTATATTAACATTCTGTTCATTTAGTTATTTATTTATTCATTTTTCTTTTTTATTTTTTGGTTTGAAAATTCTTTTTGTTTCTGTTATGCTTTATTATTTTTTGTTATTCTTTCGTTGTTTCTTTCTACTGTTCTCTTATTTTTTCTATTTTTTTTCCTTATATTCTGTTTCTGTTCTTCTTACTTCGTCTTTTTCTTTTTAAAATCTTTTTCCTTATTTTTTTATATGTTTTTAACATTATGTTTTATTATTATTTTTAACTTTCTAAGTTAATTTTTTATGCTTTATTCTTTTATTATTATCATTATTATTATTATTATTATTATTATTTTCTTTTTTCTTTTTATGTTTTTCTTTCAAATTAATCTTCTGATGTATTTATTATTTTTATTTTTATCAAAAATTTCTAAATAATATTCATGTATCCTCTTAATAATATATCTCAATAATTTGAATTAAAGTGATAATCATCTTACGCTTATTCTAAAGGCAAATTATTTTCATCATAATAATATATAAAAAAAATACTAAAACATGTTCTGCATAGCCTTTCTAAAACACTAATGATTAAGCTTTAGTTTATATCATAATCTCACGAGTCTATAAATTTTCTTTAGTGAAAAACTAGGCTCCAAGAAAAGATCATTAACTATTCAAAATTAAGTATCACGAAAGCAATTTCGATATGAATTATACCTAAAGGCAATAAGATAATAATAATAATAATAATAATAATAATAATAATAATAATAATAATGATAATAATAATAATAAAAATATATGATACATCTTTTATTTTTATTTTTCTCTTAGCAAGGAGCATTATCGATTATGTTTTCCTAATCATTCATAAATTCTCAAAATAATCGCAACATACATCACAAATTGATATTACATAATAATAAAAACATGCAATTTAAAGAACTTCGTATCATTGAAATCGAATTTCGTACAAGCATTCCATTTAAATCATGCGAGAATTTAGAGTTACTTCGTTGTGAATATTGATACCACAAAAACAACTTTAAGGATCGACGAATGTGGAACCACGAGCAAAACATCTAACTCTAGATCTAATTCTCAAAAGAAAAACTCACTTTTTTTCTTTTTGCTCTTGCTTTTTTTTTTTGTGTGTGTATTTAAATTTCAGTGTGTCTATCATTTTCTTCTAATGAACGTGTGTTTTTATAATAGTTTTGATTGAGAGTATGATGCTGATTAAAAGGAATGTAGTGGAGCGGGATTAGGATTTAATTTGAAATTTTGTTGAGGAAATTAGGGTTGAGATATAAGAGTTAAATAACTAACTAACTGAATAAATAATAATAATACTAATGCAATACAAATAAAAAGAGGTAAAAACGTGTGTTGAGTAATATTTATAAAACAAAAAGTCGTGCAAACCAATAAATGGGAGAGAGAGAAAATTAAAATAAAAATAAAATAAAATAAAAAGTAAATAAGAAATTTTTTAGGAAAATTTGTTATAGGAGTTTGAGGTTAATTAGGACAAAGGGGAAGCTAATTTGAATTTTTTTAGGACTCTTTTTTTTTCTACTTTTTCATAATATATACTATCATTATTATTTTTTAAACTAGTTAAAAGTTGAACGATTAAAACAAATACAATAAATTTACAAGCTTTCTTTATCAAACAACTTATAATTTTGTTGTAATTTTCAAATTTATTTTTTCATTTATTTTAAATAAAACCCTTTAATAATACTTAAATATTAAGATTGGTGTAAAATCTAAGTTTGGTAAAAAAATTAGGTGTTTACAATATATATCAAATCTCGCTCGCTTTTCTCCTATCTTGCTAGCCTCTCTTTCTATTTTAATGTATCAACTAGAAAATATATATATACCTAGGTGTATCTTCCTCAATATATGAGGGGAAAATCTTATTCCATAGAAAGATGCATAATATTTTAAAAATATAAATAATAATAGTATATATGGTGATGGAGTATATCTAATTATGTGGTTGCTCCAATAAAGAGAAAAGAGATAAAGTCATCATTGAAGTTGTCTCGGATTTTCATAAAGACACTTTAACTTTGCGACTGTTATATTACCCACTAAACAATTTCGAACAGATATTATTATACCATTTTTTGATTCAGCCCAAATTTTATGAAGCAAGTGAATTCACACACCAATCATTACATGACACATGTTAAGTTAATTAAAAATATATATTTTTTTTATTCTACATTTTTTCTTTTTCTTTATTTCTCTCTCTCTTACTTTTTGAATTTTAATTTTGATATATCTTAAATTTCATCTCATCTTCCACCTCCCACTTTCAAGTGATTCATCCTCCATTTTTTTCACCTCCCACCCCTCATGTCAAATTGAAACCTACTTCCATTTTTTCTTTTATTTTTCTTCTTCTTCTCCGGTCAAATTCTTTATAAAATTCATACTATTATTGAGACTTTATTGAATTATTGATAACAAAATTAATTATTATTTTAAAAAAATTTAAATTTTTGAAGGTATCATCAACTACTCAATTTCATATAAATTCAAAATTAGAAATGATAATTTAAAAAAAATCAATGAATTTCTCGAAAATCGAAAGAACTTAATTGAAATCGATTAAGAAAACCATATGATACTTCTAATCATCTTGAAATCTAATGAGTTTATCGAATTGTTCAAAATGTAAGAAAATATTTAGATAAAATTATAAAATTAAAGAGAGTAAAACTAATAGTAATTAAAAAAAGGTGAAGTTGTGGTAAAAATGGTGACATTGAAAGTAAGAAACTTTAATGAATAGAGATGACAATGAATTTTTGAAAAGAAAGAAGAATGAAAGAGAAAAAAAAAAGAAAAAAAAGGTAAAATAATAAGAAAAAATAAGAAAATATATTTTATAATAAAATACTTATAAATATAAAATTCTAATAATTATTTTAGGATGCTCACTTTCTTTGAGAGAGTGCACACAACTCTCTCTGTCAGATGAACGAAAAATGATGGAATTATATCTATTAAAAATTATTTAGTGGTAATAACAGATAATATTAAATAATAGTATTAAATAATATTAGGATTAAGGAGTACTAATCCTATTCGACCCGGGGACTTGGAGCTTCGGGGTTTCTCAGATTCAGATTGGGCGAATGATAAAAATGACAGAAAATCTACATCGGGGTTTCTCGTTTTTTTGGGGCCGAGCCTGATCTCCTGGTGTACAAAAAAACAACCCAAGGTCTCTCGGTCCTCAACTGAAGCTGAATACCGCGCCCTTGCTCTTCTTGCTGCTGAGACCATGTGGGTCACATATATTCTTCGCGAACTCCGCGCCACTCACACTGTTCCTGCTCTCTATTGTGACAACAAATCAACCATCTGTGTGGCCAAGAATTCCGTCCTACACACCAGAATGAAGCATGTTGATACCGATTGTCTCTTTGTTCGCGATGAAGTTCAGGCCGGCACCATGACTGTGCAGTATGTACCCACTGAAGAACAACCGGCTGATATTCTCACCAAGCCTCTCCCGAGCCGACAGCACGATTACCTCAGTTCCAAGCTTCCGTTCGCTTCCGCTCAGCTCAGCTTGAGGGGGGATAATAACAGATAGTATTAAATAATAGTATTAAATAATATTAGTATTTACTGTGTACTAATCCTAGTCCTATTAGGATTAGTACTCCTTAATCCTAGTCCTATTAGGATTAGTACTCCTTCCTATATCTCCTATATATATCTCCCATGTATTCCCTTATTAGGTTAACACTTCAATACAATCAATATTCCTTCAAGTGGGATAATAGGAGGATTGCAAAGTTAAAGCGTATTTTTAAAAATTCAAGATAACTCAATGATGACTTTATGTCTTTTCTTTTTCTGTACGATAATAAACTGACACCCAAAAGTTGTCCAATAAATTATCTAACACCCAAAAGTAAGGCCCTATATTTAAGAAAATTATATATCAACAGTTTGAGGTTTTTTGACAAAAACCAATAGCTACAAATATAATTAACCAGAGATATTGTATATACATGTACCCACTTATTAAGTGTGTTGATTAATTAATATGTTGCTTAAAAGGACTCATGGCCAATAGATGTTCAAGTAACAATGATTTGGAAATGTATTAGTTACGTTCCAAATACTATCGATAAAACATGAAGATGCATTTTTAGATATATTATACAAAAGAATCTAACACAACATTCAAATTTAGTAACTAAAAATACGAAGTAAACTTAAACCATGTATACCGAAAATTAATGTAATTATTCGATTTGAAGATATTATAATATTTACAAATTCTTATCATTTGAATTAATTACAAAAATCTTTTTTTAACATCCAAATATATCAGTCCATCTCTATCAGATACTTTGTATAATGTATCGGGTACAAACGTTATTGTTAAATACACAATCTTAATTATTTCAAACCTAAATTTATATGAATATGATAAATAACTTATATATCTAATACATAACTGATGTATCGTTTGCTATGTATCTGGCAAAGAAACAATGTATCCGCGAGTTTGTAAAAATCCAAATTATTATAATTTAGAAAGCTTTCTACATAGGATATAATTAGCGACGAAATTTTTTAAGTTCTGTACTTTATTCTAAAATTTACACACCATTGATTTCCTGTTTTTGAAGATTACAATTAGATGATGGAAAATTTAGCAAAACAAGAACATTTTAGTCTTTAAGGGACCCCTTAATAACATTTTAGCTATTTAGTAAAAATAGCAATGTTTTAGTTTGTTAACATAAGGAGTTATGTATTTATTATTGTTGTTATTATTATAATTATTATTATTATTATTATTATTATTATTATTTAAGAGAATATGTATATTAAATATTAAAAATTAGAGGAATGAAAATTAAAGCAACAAAAAGGTAAAATCGATTTCATAATTCTTTAGTTACTTTTGGAAAATTGAATTTTTGCCATTTTTTGAGTTGAGCGTTTTTTTCTCGTTAGTTCTTAATAATTCCAAAAAAAATTGCAAATGAAGTTGTCTTCTTAATTATTCAATTGGTAAAATTGCTAGATTCTTCGACTTGAATTCGGTAAATATAATCAAATACGAAAATATTCTTAAAGCGGAAATTTTCAAACTCTAATTTCGTGAATCAGGTACTTTTTTATGTTGTTTATTTTGAATAGGTGAAATCTTTGTATGATTTGAAACATTTATTAAAATTTCGACGTCAGTCCATTGACATCAATAAAATACCTCTGAACATGATGAGGAACATGCATATGACTGTAGCCAATTATATGATGTATAAGGCTTGAAAAGTGATTGATTCTGTCTAGCCTCATATTTGGTATCTATTTTTGTTAATTTCTTATTGTTTTTGTCTGTGTCAAATTTTGTTTAATGTAAATATTAACAATATGAAATTATATATTCAAGTGTTAGTTTACAAGTCTTAATCATCAATCGCGAATTTTGCGAATTGTGTTTAGTCTTTGTGCAGTTTATCTGACAGTATTGTTTTGATTGATCTCTATACTGCTATAATTTATGAATCTTTGCTACATATTTTTCTTACCAAAGAGCCTATATGATGCTTGTGATAAGTGTAGGCTTTGTTATATTATGTGGTTATGGCATTCAAATTGCACTATACTTCATATTCATTTAAAGTTTTTGTATCTTTAGCTCTCCACCCTTTAAAGAAAGGAAAAAAAGCATTTTCATTATGCGTCTTGCTCAAATATTACAAGTGGGGTACTCAAAGTCAACTTTGGCAGTGTACTTTACTATATGTTAGAAGCTTACTTGCAAAAAATATGCTTCTACCAACACAACTTTGATATTAAAACTAAAAAATAACTTTAATGGTTATATTTGTGACTCGTATAAGTTCACACATACAATTTAGATAGAACAAATATAATATAGATTAATACCATTGATATGAATACATTTCAATGGAAAACGTATACCAATAAAATTGTATGCATTCAAATGTTTCAAATGGATATAATTCTGTTGTTTGGGATACACCCAAATATTGAAATACATCATGAATTTTTGTAATATAAACTTATGAAGAGAAATAGTATGTACAAATTTAACTTCAACTAATCATAATACGGAATAGGACCTAAAATACACTTTAACTATGCGAATTGAAACAAAAACACCCTTCTTCTACCTTTTGGGCCTAAAATGCCCTTGACGTCAACCTTTAGGCTCTATTTTGCCCTTATTTTTAACAGCCTAAATAATAATATCAATTAACAAATTCATTCATGATGTTTCACTATCCTATTAGTTACCCTAATAATTAATTAAACTAATTAAAAAAAACCAAACCCACCCAAAAGCCCCACCCATAACCCAAATCTTTTAACCCATTGTATCCTGCAACTTATACTGTATTTAAAGTATCGAAAGAACCCTGAAATGGCATTAGAACCACATAAATGGCCAGATTTGGAGTATGACGATGACAAACTCAAGCAAGAATAAAAGAAATATCAATCGATGCTCGTTGTCGCTGAGAATCTCAGCACCAAGACTTAAACAACTCTCTTTTCGTAATTTATTAAGGTATACTGCTATACATCTCTCTGGCATGTGTGTTGCAAATTGCAATCTATCTCCTTCATGTTATATCTAAGTATTTCATTTCTGGATAAACAGGTAGAACCTTGCTTAAATAATGGAGTAGCCATTCCACTCACCAACGATCACAAAAGAGGACCAACAAGTACATAAAATGGTGAACCATATATATATATACACACACACATTGTTTTGTCTGTGTGTAATCCTTTAGTTACTTCTCTTGAGGAATTAAAAGAACTTACATTGTCCCTGAAGTTGTTGCTTTTTCTTTCTTTTACTTTTGCTATGATGGGTTGAAAGGTTTGAGTAATATTGGTTTAAAAGATTTGGGTTATGGGTGGAGCTTTTGGGTGGTTTTTCTTTAATTAGTTTAATTAATTATTAGGGTAACCAATAGGATAGTGACACTTGATAAATGAATTGTTAATTGATATTATTATTTAGGCTGTTAAAAATAAGGGTAAAATAGAGCCTAAAGGTTGACGTCAAGGGCATTTTAAGCCCAAAAGGTAGAAGAAGGGTATTTTTGTTCCAATTCGCATAGTTGAAGGGTATTTTAGGCTCTTTTCCGATAAAAATATAATACCACTTTATATTAAAATATACATACAATTAGGTTTAATACAAGTTACTGTGTTGGTTATGTTTGTGAATCATACAAATTCACACATATAATCTAGAGTATATAAACTTTTAAATACAACAAAAATATTATAGATCAATAACATGGATACAACTACATTTCCAGAGAAAACATATACAAAGAATTTCATGTTATTATATAAAACAGACGACATTAGAATTTCGAAAACTATTCAACTCTAATAAGATATAAAATGAAACATCATTAATTATACAATACGCGGTCCATTCCTACACGAACGCCTATTGTGCCATTTAAACCCACAAGTGCTGCAAGAATTCTTTCTCTTCTTCCCATATAGCTCGTTATACGCCTTGTCACGACTTCTTGGATGGACTTCCAGGTAGACTTTTGTACTTTGGAGGCTGCACTATATCATCCTTAATATACTTAGGTACATTCCACTCGTTTTGATCAGGCAAGGGAGTAATTGGAATGCTATATGTATCCAACAAGTTACTTGGCTTGTACATGTCAGAACAATATGGTCCAACATCAAAATTTTTCTTTTTTAAAATGGCCCTAGCATGCGAACATGGTATTTCATCCATCTGAAACCTCTTGCAAGTACAAGTTTTATTTTCTAGACAAATAATATAGGTTTTACCTTCTTGATGAACACTGTACACATAATTATTTGATGGTACAACCAACAATAATAAATCATCAGTTATATTATATAATGTTGATGAACCTATAAATTGTAACAATATACCTTCATACGTAATGATGCTTCTTCATTAGCAACAAATATCTCTTGAGGTTTATCACAAAGTGTGGTGAAAGAATCTGAAGCAGACGTATGATTTTTGAAATTCCATCTTGCAAACATCTGTCTTACTTCCTCGAGGAAATCGTATAGTGGTAATTCCCTTACTTCAACCAGACAAATATTTATGCACTCAGCTATGTTTGATGTCATAACCATTATTCGATCAACTGTTGCATATACCCTAGCCTATTTTTCATAACCTATCGATTCCAAGTAATTTTTTACACGAACATCAACTTGTTCAACTTTTTCTATCCGTTCGTCAAATTCAGATTGTTTGTATGCCTTTGTCATCCCATAAAAAACTTCTAAAAAACTATTTTGCAATATTTTAAAAAGTGTTTTCACATTTTTACACAAATGTCAAGGCAAGCATAATGAGGAACTCTATCAAATACCCTCGAAACTGCCTTTATAATACTTTCGTTTCGATCAAAACTGCCTTTATAATACTTTCAAGTTAAGATAAATAATTTTTTATGGTCAAACATTTATGTTGAGAATTTTAGATTCGACAACTACTTTAAAGAGAAAACAAATTTGATAGAATGAGTTATATCTTCTATTTTTTCCCCCAAACTGACTACTTTATATGGAAAATAAACTAATTTTTAAGACACAAATCAAATATGTTAACTAAGAAAAGAGCTTAACAAGGAGATATCTATAGCTATCTATCTATCTATCTATCTATCTATATATATATATATATATATATATATATATATATATACATAGAAATCCAAGTTCCTACTTGGAAGTGGGAAGACATCTATAGGGATTTTGTTGTAGGTTTGCCTCGGATTCAAAGACAATATGACTCTATATGGATGGTTGTGGATATGTTGATCAAGTCTGCTCATTTTATTCCCGACAAGTCTATTTGTTCGGCGGAAGATTATGCAAGGATCTTCAAAGATGAGATCAGAGGCGGAGCCAGGATTTTCAATAAGGGGGTTCCAAATCTGTAGAAATAGGTAGCCGAAGGGGGTTCAACATCAACTATATATACATATAAACTTATTTTAACCATGTATAAAAAATATAGTTTTTCCCCTCCATTAAGGGTAGCTCTACCCCTGGATGAGATTGTGTGTTGCCATGGTATTTCGTTATCCATCATATTGGATCGGGGTGCACAATTCACATTTAGGTGTTGGAGGTCATTCCAAGAAGGGTTGGGTACTAAGGTAAAGTTAAGTACCGTTTTTCATCTCCAAACGGATGGTCAAGCGGAGCGTACTATTCAAACCCTTGAAGATATGCTTAGGGCTTGTATTATTGATTTAAAGGGAAATTGGGATAAGCATTTACCTTTGGTGGAGTTTTCTTACAATAATAGTTTTCATTCGTCCATATCCATGACTCCTTATGAAGCCTTGTATGGTAGGAGGTGTAGGTCTCCTATTGTCACGACCCAAATTTTTCAAGTCGTGATGGCACCTATGTTCCCAACCAATAGGTAAGCCAACCCAACATATTAACCCAACTAAATCAACAAATGAGTAAAAAGACTAACACTTAGCAAGAATCTCCAACATTGGGTTCCTTATAAGTACGAAATGCGGAAGATAAAATATATCACCCCAAGAATTGGTGTCTTAAGTACAAGAGCTTCTAGAATACGATGCAAGTCTGAAACTAAAATGACAAATCTAACTTAAGGGATATCCTGTCTGAATACTGAATAACAGAATACGTAAA
>NC_028639.1:8980201-8995012 GCF_001406875.1 Solanum pennellii
AACGAAACATATAGTCATCAAGAATGAATGATGGGATGAAATGCAATGCAATATGATGCCATGTAATGATATGTCTCAGAATACCCAGTACTCACTCAACCGTATATACATGATACTCCTCGGAAATACATCGAGAGTTCATGACCCATGGGGGACTCGCGAGGTCCATATACCGACACGGACGATCTCCACGTGTCTGTGCGGACGATCTCAACGCACTATCATAATATCAAACAATTTTCGCACGGACGGTCTCCACGTGCCCAAATTACAATCTTAACATCTCACCATCCCCAGCACGAACGATCTCCACGTGCCCAACTTATACTCAGTCTCATGTCTATGCATGTGCACAATATTATTTCAATATAGGGGATGATGATGCATCTCAATCAATCAATATGAACATAATACATAACCACCTCAATTATCACAACTATACAGGTGAAATAAATAAAACACAATCACACAAGGAATTCAAGTCAATAATATATCAGCTAATGCCCATATGCTTTGCCATTCTCAAATTACAACCCACATTCTATAGTAGTAACTTTCCGTTCATAAACACCGGTACTCGTACCAATGCCCGTCACACCATTGATACGAGACCCTTATCTTTTGCCTTACCCCTTTGTCTATTTCATTTTTAATCTTTAATTAGGAAAACGTCCTTCAACAAGTCTAAAAGTCTTAACATACCTCAAGTGCCGAACTCGTGCCACGAATCCTCAAAGTAGTTCCTTCCCTTTTTGCAAAATTTCGAAACGTTCACGATCTACCAATGATGCAATATTCGTTAGTAAGCGAGTTGTATCAAATCATTATATGTCTATCATAAACCCTAAAACTCACTCATACTTCCAATCTAGCTCCAAACCTTGATAAAATTCGTATGCCAAATTTTATCATATTTGCTAAATTTCAAGTCAAGAATTTAACTTTAATCCCTCCAACAAGGTTGAATCATATAATATACACCTAATAATTAATTACCCATCTCAATCTATTAAAACTAGTATCTTAATTTTGTAAATGGATACCATAAGAATTGATTCCCACCCATCGATAAATAAATTATTGGAATGTTCACGATCTTAAAAGCAGCAGCATAAGCAGCTTGCAAATTCGACATTCCCTCAAAAAAGGCATGCGGTTTGTCAGTAATTCCCACAAGACAATACCAAAACTATAACATAGACCTTGTTATTATAATGCTTCTTCTCACTGCAACTCATAGTTGCAAAATTATCCCTGAATGCCTCATTCTCAACCCTCACACACTTTAAACCTATAAATTACTTGCAAACAACCACGTTTACCCCCAACACTGAAAAGTCAATACTATATTCTCGTGCTACCACATGGATATTTCATATTAGACTAAACTCCAACCCTCATATGCAAACAAATCTTCTTCCTTTAATACTTGTTCAATACAACTTTCAAACAACTCCAACCAAATATTGACTCCATAATTTACGTTGATTCAAACTTCCAACCAACTCTCATCGATCTGAAATTGCAAAAGAAACTCAAGAATCGCCTAAAACCACAACCCCTTTTCTTGATAAAGAATAAAAGACACAATTTTTAAACGACCCAAGAACTAGCAGTCTTTGAATACCATAAAGATTAAACCCCAAAAATAATACCTATAATGAATCATTTTATACTAAAATAGATTATCAAATAATTCACGTAAAGTTACAGATTCTGAGAAGGGCGGTTGTACCTGAACGTGTTCTTCTCAGATGCCAAGGAGAAGTTTCTCCAATTTTTGTTTTCCTCAGATTATAATATAAAAATTTTAACCCACTAATTTATTCCAATACATGGTCAAGTATAAAGGTATTGAATTAATTATATATATGACCCACTAACTATTAACTATATACTAATTTAATAAAAATTTCCTCAATTAGGCACTCGTAGTTACCGAATAGTTAAAATATCCCCCTTTAATTTTCCAAAAGGAGTCAAACTAGTCCTAGTTCTCAAAACGACCTAGCGGGTCGTTACACCTATTAGATGGTTTGAAGTGGGTGAGCCTTCGCGTCTTGGTCCCGACTTGATTTACAAGACTTAGGAGAAAATTCATATCATAAGGAACCGGTTGCAAACAGCCTATTGTCTGCAAAAGCCTTATGCCGATCATAGGAGAAGGAATTTATAGTTTGAAGAAGGTGATAAAGTGTATTTGAAAATTTCTCCTATGAAAGTGGTGGTTAGATTTGGCAAGAAAGGGAAGTTGAGTCCTCGTTATGTGGGTCCCTATGAAATCTTGAAAAGAGTTGGTAAGGTTGCCTATGAATTGAAACTTCCTAGTGAATTGTCTTCGGTTCATTCAGTTTTCCATTTTTCCATGCTTAAGAAGTGTATCGGTGATTCCGAGTCTATTCTTCTTATTGAGGGTCTTGGTGTGAAGGATAACCTCTCTTATGAGTAGGTTCCGGTTCAAATCCTTGATAGGCAAGTATAGAAGTTTAGAAATAACGAGGTGACTTCCGTAGAGGTGTTGTGGAAGAATCACCTAATTGAGGGTGCAACATGGGAGGCTGAAGCCGACATGAAGTCCAGTTACCCTCATCTATTTGATAACCAGGGTTAGTAGTTCTTACTAATAATGAAAATAATGACTAAAAATTAAAAAAATTTGATTTTTGGTGAAGTTTTGCAAAATGTGCATTTTTGGATGTTGTTACAGTGATTACAGTGAAGTATGCCTATAAATTGCAATTTTGCTTGTTTGAGTCATGTGCATTTTGATATGGTGAGTCTTTATGAAATGATATGTAGCATGTTGGTAAGTTGAACTTTGACATAATTGACTCATAACTGCTATGTTGAGCTCTTATTGTTGTGAGAAGGATATTCCTCAAAATGTAATGTTGAGCCTTATGTGTGGTAATTGAAGTTTTTGAATTGCTTTGTGTTAGTGATATGGTTGATGTTGTTATGTACTATTTGGGATGCTAATCTTGAGTCTATTCTTTCCTTCAAAAGATTTTTAGTGTCATTTGGGGACAAATGTTCCTAAGGGGGGGATAATGTAACGCTTCGAAAATTCAAGACGTGTTCTAGAGACCAACATAAGTGTCAGAAGGTCTAGACACTGTTTTGAGGTCCATTTTAATGAATATAATTCATTTTGGAAGTCTAGAAACCAAAATGTCCAAGAACGTCCATGACGTCTGGAAACTAGTTCAATGAGGTACTAACATGCCTTAGCCTATTTGACTAGCTTTTGAAAGTCGAAAAAGGATGAAAATTGGTGGAAGAATGTATAACATGTGTTTAAGTTGATTCATGGTCAAAACTTCCGGGTACGACTCCCCAAGGACCAACCAAGGGCCCTTGAGAAGGACCCTCACGTTTGGGGTCAAAGAACTGCCAAGGCAGTGTGACCAACGACTTGCTGTCGACGATCCATGTGTCAATCGATGGGGGAGTCGATTGCCTCGTCAATGAACACTTAAAAATTTTCCCCAAGACTGGTTTTGGACCAGTCTCTAACCAAAACAATGGACCAACAGGATGGAGGGTCCTGTGGCCGTCGTCTCACTAACAGACCGTCGATCGGGGTCTCGTCTGTGACGGGTCTAATTTGATGCATGTTTTAGTTAGTTTTAATTAATTAATTAATTAAGTGGGTTAGGACATTACTTGGGTGTTAAGGGAAGTATAATTAAGTTAATTAACCCCCCAATTAAAGACCCCAACCCCATTAGACTAACCTAAGTTCTCATAACTCACAAACCCAAACTCTCTTTCTTCTCTCTTCTTTCTCTCTCTAGTGAAGAACCCCATTGAAGACCAAACCAGGGGAGGGTTTAAGGGCTGCAAAGAGTCAAGTTTCACCATCAATTTTCATCAATTAGTAAAGTATGTTATCTAATTCACCTTTGAGACCTCATTCTTCAAAGGGTTCCATCAAATTGGTTTCAAAAGTTGAGTATTCAAGTGGGTTTCATCCAATCTAGAAATTGATGTTATGAATTGATTTTTTTTATGATTTCTTTTGTATATTATGAATATATTAACATGTATTCTAACTTAATTATGATATATCTTGATGGCTTGATCTAGTTTGTAGAAGATGACCTTTACCCCTTAACCCTAGAATATGATCTTGATATGAATTAGGTTATATTGATTCAATTGACTTAGTTATTGATTGAATTACTACTAGATGAAGTTATTGTATTAATCATGAATAGAATAGGATGAATTATAGTCTTATCATGCTAGTTCTTGAAAAGTTGATCTAGGTTATGAAGAATGTTGTGAATTGACCTAGGTATCTTGTCTTAAGCTATGAACTAGTATTGAATTGTGATGTAGTGATTCCTTTATTCTTGTTATGCTGGTCATTGAATTATGATGATGTTATACCCTAATTGGTGTTAGATTTTACAACACCGTATTCCACACTTAGCTCTTGTGGTCTATGTCGGTTAAGGCAAGTGTTCCCTAAACTAAATGAAGTGGTGAAATACAAACCAACTAGGGTGACTTGAGAGGTTGACTTAGCTTAGATAGGGGTATGAGAATCTACCTATGCCTTGCACTAGTTTGCCTTGAAGGAAACTTTAGGAGGTTATTTATATGTATGTATATGCTTATAATGGTACATGATATGTATATGATGAACTTGCACATTGTTGATACTATATGTTGATTGGTGTCACTTATGAATATGTGTTGGTCTACATACTTAAAGTATGATGATATGTACTCTTAAATGCTAGTCTATGTGAAGTAGGATTTGGTCATGATTCTTGTCGGGTTACTAGATTGAGTAAGGTTATGGGGCTTTGCTTGGTCATTGCACTTGTTGACTTGATAGGGGTTCATGAGTAATTGTCTTGCTTTGGTTATGTTATAATGAACCCTTAGTCATGCTTGTGGTTATTTATGACTTGATGATAGAGTTACTTGATTATGCATTCAATTACATAATATACTTGTGACTTGACTAGTTTTGATGTTGTTGGTCTTGTGATGTACATGCCTATGACTTAATGAACATGTCCTATTGGTTGGTATGGTCTTGTTGAATGTGTATAAAGGTTTTTAATGAAAAGTGCATACTTATTGAAATGTTCCTTTTTGTTCCTTTTTCTTAGCATGATTTCAAAGTATGTGTGCATATGGTTTCATACTTAGTACAAGTGGTGTACTAACCCCATTTCTTCCTTTTCCCCAACAGTTTAGGTTCCTATCGTTGAAGGGCTTTTGGAAACGACTTTGAAGAAGACTTGGAATTCTTGATCATCCAAGTTAGGTAGGTCCTCACTTTCTGAGGGCAACGCCAATATCAAGCTATGAAGTTGTTTTAGTATTAAGACTCTTATGTTTCTTTCCTTTCATTTGAGTACTAAACGTTGTATGACCTATATATGGTCTTATTGTATTGATGTATGGGCTAGGCCCAATTTAATATACTCTTATTAGATGGTTATGAGATGAGACAACTATTTTGAGACTATGTTATATTATATATATCTATGTGGAATAAAAGTAGAAGACTAAGTAATCTTCCTATATGAAGGGTCTATGTATACTATATATATATATATATATATACTATATATATGTAGAGGTCTATGCAAACGTCCAAGTAGAAGCAATGAAAAGTTTTAAATTTCTGCTATGAACGTAACAATGTAAGCTAAGAGGATAGTCTTAGTCCTCAAAGAGGAAGACGACGCCGGTTATGTCTAGAGGTATTCCCAGATGTGACAAACTTGGTATCAGAACATGAGGTTAAAATATCTTTGATTCGATGTCTCTCTCAACCACGTCTATATAGGTTTGTATTCATAATTGTGAAGCGCGCCACACTTATGAAGAAGAATCTATGAGATGCTTAGGAAACACTCACTTTCTTGGAAGTTCAATATCGTGACTTTAGACTATTAGCTCTATGTTCTTTTGCATCTAATCCTATTATTATGATTATAGGCAATGAATACTCGAAGGAATGCGGCACGAAGACTTGAAGAAGATATTGCCAATGCGTGAGTTCCTCCTCTTGAGGAAGATGTGAATGATGACCAAGCCCAGGTGAATCCTCCTCCTTTAGCGGATAAGACCATAAGGGATGCTCTTTTCCAAATGGCCCAAGCCATTACTACCCAAGCACAAGCCGCCACTACTCTAGACCAAGCCATGACGGCCCATGCTAATCAGGAGGTTGTACCCCGAGCACAAAAACAAGTTGCTACCATGGCCTACCGTCTAAGGGATTTCACTAGGATGAATCCTCCTAATTTCTATGGGTCCAAGGTTTAAGAAGACCCCCAAGATCTCATTGATGAAATCTACAAGATCCTCTATGCTATGGGGTTGTCTACTAATGAGAAGGCTGAGTTAGCCACTTACCAACTCAAAGATGTGGCCCAATCTTGGGATGTCCAATGGAGAGACAAGAGGCCGTTAAGGGGTGGATCGGTGACTTAGGAGGTGTTTAAGAAGGCTTTTCTCAATAGGTTCTTTCCTAGGGAGAAGCGGGAATCTAAAGTGGTGGAGTTTATCAACCTTCGTCAAGGAGGTATGAGTGTGCTTGAATACTCCTTGAAATTCTCTAAATTGTCAAAATATGCTCTTTCTTTGGTTTCCGATCCTAGGGATAAAATGAGTCATTTTGAGATGGGGTGTCAGATGATTTGCAAGAGGAGTGTCATTCGTCCATGATTCATGACAATATGAACATTGCTCATCTCATGGTTCATGCTCAACATCTGGAGGAGGCAAAGGCTAAGAGGAAGAGTAGATATGCCAAGAGGGCAAGATCTTTTGATAGTGGTTCTTCAAAGGGTAGGCTTGAGATTCAAGACAAGCCTAGGTTCAAGAAGAGGGTGTCCAATCAAGTTCCTTCCAAGTTCCCTAAGGCTCGTCATGAAAGGTTGTCTAACCCTAAGCTAAAAAAGGGAAGGGATACTAGTTCACCAAAGAATAAGCCTACTTTTGCCAAGTGTATAAACGGTCATCTTGGTGAATGTCTAGTTGGTATTGACTTGTTACCGGATACAAATCCCATTTCAGTTCCTCCTTATCTGATGGCTCCAGCTTAATTGAAAGAATTGAAGGCTCAACTCAAAGATTTACTAGACAAAGGCTTCATTAGACCTAGTATTTCACCATGGGGTGCTCTGGTTTTGTTTGTGAAGAAGAAGGATGGGTCCCTTAGAATGTGAATTGATTATCGCCAACTCAATAAAGTCACTATTAAGAACAAGTATCCTCTCCCTCGGATTTACGACTTGTTTGATCAACTCCAAGGGGAAAGCTACTTTTCTAAGATTGACTTGAGGTCGGGGTATCACCAACTTAGGGTGAGAGGTGAGGATATACCAAAGATGGCATTTCGGACTAGATATGCTCACTATGAGTTCTTAGTAATTTTCTTTTATCTCATGAACGCCCTAGTGGGCGTTAATGGATCTCATGAATAGGGCGTTTCAAATTTACCTAGATTTATTTGTCATTTTGTTCATTGACACATCTTGGTATATTCGAAAAATGAGGGTGATCACATGAACCATTTGAGGGTGGTGTTGCAAGTGCTTAAGGAGAATCAATTATTTGACAAGTATAGCAAATGTGAGTTTTAGTTGAGGTCGGTGGCATTTCTTGGTCATATCATCTCTAGTGAGGGAGTTGAGGTTGATCTAAGGAAAACCCAAGTGGTCAAGAATTGGCCTAGACCAATAACTCCAACCAAAATTTTGTGTTTCTTGGGTCTAGAGGATTACTATCGGAGGTTTGTGGATGGTTTTGCGTCCATTGCATCTCCCTTGACTACTTTGACCTAAAAAAGTAATAAATTTGAGTGGTCAGAGGCATATGTGAGAAAAGCTTCTAAATATTGAAAGATAGGCTTACTTCCGCTCCGGTGTTGAATTTACCGAAGGGTAAAAAGGGTTTCGTTGTGTGTTGTAATGCATCCCGAGTGGGTTTAGGGTGTGTGCTTGTGCAACATGGGAAGGTAATAGCCTATGCTTCTAGGAAACTTAAGGTGCATAAGAGAAATTATCCAACTCATGATCTTTAGTTAGTGGCCGTGGTATTTGCCTTAAAAATATGGAGGCATTACTTGTATGGTGTTCATGTTGATGTATATACCGACCACAAGAGTCTCCAATATGTGTTTACTCATAAGGAGTTGAATCTCTGACAAACAAGGTGGTTGTATTTGTTGAAGGATTACTACATGAGCGTTCTCTATCACCCCAGCAAGGCCAATATGGTTGCGGATGCTCTAAGTCGGTTATCCATGGGTAGTGTGTCTCATGTAGATGAAGCCAAGAAATACCTAGTGAAAGATGTTCATAGGTTGGCTAGATTGGGTATGCGGTCGGATATTCTCCGAATGGTGGTTTCATGGTCCATCATAACTCCGAGTCATCTTTGGTAGTTGAGGTGAAGTCCAAACAACACCTTTATCAATCATTGATGGAGTTGAAGGAATCGGTTCTTGGTAAGTTTAATGAGTCATTCTCCTTAGGGGGGATGGTGTCTTGAGGTATCAAGGAAGGTTGTTTGTTCCCAATGTTGACGATTTGAGGAACCGGATCCTTGAGGAAGGCCATGGGTCCCGTTACTCCATTCATCTGGGTTTGACAAAGATTTACCATGACCTTAGGGAAGTATTTTGGTGGGAAGGTTTGAAGAAGGACATAGCGGAATTTGTTGTTAAGTGTCCAAATTGCCAACAAGTGAAAGTCGAACACCAAAAACCAAGTGGTTTATTTCAATAAATCCAAGTTTCTACTTGGAAGTGGGAAGAAATCGATAGGATTTTGTGGTAGGTTTGCCTCGGACACAAAAGCAATATCACTCTATATGGGTGATTGTGTATACGTTGACCAAGTTCATCATTTCATTCCCGTCAAGTCTACTTATTTGGTAGAAGATTATGCAAGGATCTTCATACATGAGATTGTGTGTCACCACGGTATTCTGATATCCATCATATTGGATCGGGGTGCACAATTCACATCTAGGTTTTGTAGGTCATTCCAAGAAGGGTAGGGTACTGAGGTGAATCTAAGCACAGCTTTTCATCCCCAAATGGATGGTCAAGCGCAGCGTACTATTCAAACCCTTGAGGATATGCTTAGAGCTTGTATTATTGATTTCAAGGGAAATCGGGATAAGCATTTGTCTTTGGTGGATTTTGCTTACAATAATAGTTTCCATTCATCCATATCCATGGCTCCTTATGAAGCCTTGAATGGTAGGAGGTGTAGGTCTCCTATTGGATGCTTTGAAGTGGGTGAGACTTTGCTTTTTGGTCCCGATTTGAATTATAAGACTTTGGAGAAAGTTCATATCATAAGGAACCGGTTGCAAATGGTTTATTGTTTGCAAAAGTCTTATGACGATCATAGGAGAAGGGATTTCGAGTTTGAAGATGGTGACAAGGTGTATTTGCAAATTTCACCTATGAAAGGGGTGGTTAGATTTGGCAAGAAAGGGAAGTTGAGTCCTCGTCATGTTGGTCCCTATGAAATCTTGCAAAGGGTTGGTAAGGTTGCTTATGAGCTAAGGTTTCCTAGTGAATTTGTTTCGGTCATCCGGTTTTCCATGTTTCTATGATTAATAAGTGTATCGGTGATCCCAGTCTATTCTTCCTATTAAGGGTCTTGGTGTGAAGGATAACCTCTCTTATGAGAAGGTTCCGTTTCAAATTCTTGATAGGCAAGTAAAGAAGTTAAGGAATAAAGAGGTGGCTTCCGTAAAGGTGTTATGGAAGAATCACCTAGTTGAGGGTGCAACATGGGAGGCCTAGGCCGACATGAAGTCCCGTTACCCTCATCTATTTGATGATTAAGGTTATTTATTTTTATAAATAATGGAATGATGACTAAAAATTGAAGCTTCTTGATTTTTGGTGAAGTTTTGCAAAATGTGCATTTTTGGATGTTGTTACACTGACTTACAATGAAGTATGCTAATAATTTGCAATTTTTCTTGTTTGAGTTATGTTGTGCATTTTGATATGGTGAGTCTTTATGAAATAATATGTAGCATGTTGTTAAGTTGAACTTTGGCATAATTGACTCATAAATGTATGTTGAGCTCTTGTTGTTGTGAGAAGGATATTCCTCATAATGTGATGTTGAGCCTTATGTGTGGTAATTGAATCTTTTTGAATTACATTGTGTAAGTGATATGATTGATGTTGTAACTCATGTTGTTATGCATTGTGTTGGTTGGGCTGCTAGTCTTGAGTCTATTTCTTCCTTCAAAAGACTTTTAGTGTCATTCGGGGACGAATGTTCCTAAGGGGGGATAATGTAACACTTCGAAATCCAAGACGTATTCTAGATCATAACGTAAGTTTCATAAGGTGTAGACACTGTTTTAAGGTCCATTTTAATGAATATAAGTTAATAGGAAGTCTAGAAACCAATGTCCAAGAACGTTCATGATATCCGAAAACTAGTTCAATGAGGTGCTAGCGTGCCTTAGCCTATTTGACTAGCTTTTAGAAGTCGGAAAATGATGAAAATTTGTGGAAGGGTGTCTAACATGTGTTGAAGTTGATTCATAATCGAAACGTTTGGGTAATACTCCCCAAGGACCAACCAAGGTCCCTTGAGGAGGACCCTTTTCATTTGGGGTCAAAAGCACTGCCTGGGCAGTGTGCACCCACGAGGGGAGTCGACAGACCGTGTGTGGATCGACGGGGCGTCTATGCCATCCTTCGACCAAAACTTAGCCATTTTGTCTAATTTTACATTTGGAATACTCTCTGAACACATCGACGAAGTGCAGCACGGAAGGGGAGCTGGAGTCGTCGACTCACAGACGGACCGTTGGTCATGGTCTCGTCTGTGAGGGCCTCACTTTTCTGCATGTTTTAAGTTAGTCCCAATTAATTAATTAAAGGGTTAGTTAATTATTTTTGGATTAGTGAGGCCTAATTAACATAGTTTACACCCTATATAAAGTCCTAACCTAATTAAGACTAACAAAACTCTCATAACTCACAAACCCAAACTTTCTTCCTTCTCACTTCTTTCTCTCTCTAGTGAAGAGCTCCATTGAATACTAAGGTAGGGAAGGATTTAATGGATAAAAGGCGTAAAGTTTCTCCATCAATCTTCATCAATTAGTAAGGTATGGGATATATTTCACCTTTGAGACATCTTTCCTCAAAGGGTCCCATCAAATTGATTTCAAAAGTTGGGTTTTCAAGTGGGTCTTTTCCAATCTCAAAATTTCTGTTATGAATTCATTTTTTTATGATTTCTTTTGGATATAATGAATATTTTTACATGTAATCTAACTTAATTATTATATATCTTCNACCTTTTCCTACAAGGAAAACCTATTTATGGTAAGAAATTTAGGGCAAATAAAACCCAACATAATATGCCAAGCAGATTTATTTGTGTATCTTCCGTCAACAATCTACATCCATATTGCATCATCTTTATGGTATTGTTTTCTATTTCAACTTGATATATTACACTGACTTACATCATCTTTATGTTGATGTTACAATGACATAATTACATATATTTCATTTGGCCCTTTTTACTTGAAAAATAGTTGATCCAAAATATAATCATTTAAAAAAATCAAAATATAATAATTTGTTTGTTTCAACCTTTACTTTTAGTCATAAATATGGGGAGATAACATTTATCGTATATTCATTTTTATAGTTATTAATAAGACATATCATATATTCATTTTTACACAATTAAATAATACTAGTGCAAATTCAGTCCTTTTTTAAAATGTAACTTCTCATGACGTTATCAGCAGTAACAATCTATGCTCCCTTCTTTTCTTTTTCATTTGTATAGGGAGTGTATACAGATATGAGTGACACTCAATTCTAATTGTAGGATATGAAATTCAAAATGAAATCAAATAATATTTAATCAAAAATTCCGCTGGTGAAAAGTGGAGGAATTAGGGATATGGTAAAGTTAAAATAAACTTAATTTATAAGTTGACTTACCCTATTAGTGTCTATGAAAGTCCATCTGATTATAAAGATATGAAGAAGACTGAAGATGTTCCTGATACCAGTGAAACCAAGGCACAGTTGAATTTAAAAAAGTAATGGCTAAGAGTGAACCTTTTTTTCTTCTTATTTCATATTCGTATCTACTTAGTAAGAAAAATTTGTAATGATGATATTGTTCACTTTAATTAATATATGTTTAAGTAATGTTTTGAACGTTTGAACTTGTTCAATGATTTAAAGATACAAGTTATGATTATGACCTTAATGTTGATTTGGTTGTTGTTGCCCTTGATGATTGTCTCTGAGTTACTTCTTTTTCTGTTAAGCTGAAAGTTTACTTCTAATTAAATTCTAACTTCTTTCATGTAGTTATTGTGATTGTAAGCTAATAGTATATTTAATATCAGATATCTAATATTCAGTGATTTATGCAGAGTAAAAGTGTTATTTTTTTTATAAATTGATTTAGTATTCAACATGTGGCTGACTTATTTAAGTATTTGGTTGAAGAACATTTTTCTTGGTTATATGGGTAAAACACGTTTTTTTTTGTTACTATATTATTTTTCAGCTCAATATTCTATTTTAAAATAAACTTTGTTTGTGTATGGCAAAATATGAAGGTCAATTTGAAATCGTCGCATCTCTCTTTCATTGTTATGTGGTTAAAATCTTTAGAATATTTCTTTTTATGCAATAATATTTGATTAAAGAGATTTAATATATATACATATAAGGACATTCTTGTCAATTTCTTTGATCAAATTAAAATAGTTTACTTCTATGTTGTTTCATCTGTATGTTATATTATGAATAATGTTTGTGAATTTTTTTATCTACGACTTGTTTCACCTCTCGGTTAAATTATAAAAACATATCTTCGACCCAATAACGAATAAAGTAGAAATATGTAAATTTTATATAGTATTTTCTTTATCGTTTAAAATAAATGTTTAGCATATACTTATTTAATTATTTTAGGTTTTTTCGTCGTAGAAGAAAAATATGTAATTGAAAACTATGAATAACTGAACAGTGATAAAGAAAAAAAAATTAATGACACACTGAAGTATAAGCCCATGGTTGGTGCTCTTCGATTCTTTCACAACTTTAAAAAGTTAAAGGGACATGTATATATTCTTTATGGTCACTTGAATTTATAATGGTCAAACATTTATGTCATTGAACAATTTTAAACATGAAACGACTTCTTTAGAGAGAAAACAAATTTGATTGCATGAGTTATATTTTCTGTTTTTAGGCCTAAACTGATACTTTAGATGGAAAAGAAACTCTATTCTTTTAGACTCAAATCGAATACTTTAGCTAAGAATAACTTAAAAGGGAGATATCTATATATTTTTTATTATCTTAAATATAAAATTATCTTAGTTGCAAAAAGTTTTTATCATCTTTTGTAAATAACGTAAATTGGTCGAAATATTTTTATCGTATATATAAATATTGTATGACAAATTCATTTTTTTATTTTATATATATATGTTTACACGTTTTTAATATTTCGTTTCATTTTTTTAACCATTTTTGAGACAATAATGTGCCTAAAGAGGAGTTAGTTAAGAGATTGAATAATTTAATGATTTTAAAATAACATTATTTGATGATTTTTCCAAAAATATCTTGATACAGATGTGTGCTATTTATAGCTCTAACGAAGCTACGACAGCTCTATATGCAAGAGACATCAGAACCACCCATCGAACTCTCTACACAATAACTTGTAGATCATGTTCCGATTGTTTACACATATGAAGAAAAAGGTAAGAATAGATACAATGTCAGCTGTTATGTCGATTCTCACATGGACTGCTTGTAGTATGTCATGTATATTGTTGTGTGTGTAGAGTATGACTATCCAAAAAGATCATCTAGATGTAAAAAAATATCATCGACCCAATTTCGAATAAAGTAAAAATATGTATATTTTATATAGTGTTTTCTTTTCTTTTTAAAAGAAATGTATAACATATACTTACTTGATTATTTTAATATTTAGATCGTAGAAGGAGAAATATGTGATTAAAACTATGAACAACTGGACACCGGTGAAGAAAAAATTAACAACACACTGAATACCAGCTTGAGAAATAAGTAATTTTGTACCTCTTTTCGGTCTACTTGGCACTAGCTTGAGAAAAAAAGTCAACCAGCGTTGGGTCCACAAGATAGTGTCACGCAGGCCGAAAAGGGGTAGAAAATTATTAATAAAATAAATTCAGAGGTTAATAGGACCTTAGTATAGTATAAGTGTGTCTCTCAGATTTTGGGCATAGGTTGAGGGGGTACTTGTGCATTATCCCCTTTTTTTAGTTTAGCCGTTGTTTTTTCTGTTTGAATGCATACAATAATTTGTTTCCCTTTAAGTTAATTTAATTAATCGATCATGAACTATATGTTGAATACAACAATATATGAATACAAAAGTGAGATGAAGATACAAAGATATAAATATAAAGTGAGATTGAATACAAAATTGTGAATACAAAAAGAAATACTTTTTTCATTTGAAATACAAATTGACTTTGAAAGGTAAAATACAAAATAATCGATTATGAACTATATGTTGAATACAAAGTGAGATGAAAATACAAAGTAATAAATACAAAGTAAGATTGAAATATAAATGTAACGACCTGTTTAGTCGTTTTGAGCAGCAGATTTTATTTCTGAAAAAACTGGCTGAGTTGACGGATCCCACGACGGACCGTCATGGGCACGACGGACCGTCGAGGGGGTCTCGTTCCAAAACACTTAGAATTCTGAAATTTGGGTACTGAAATCGACTCTCTGAACTT
>NC_028639.1:8997113-9006256 GCF_001406875.1 Solanum pennellii
TTCCGGCATGGACTAGCTTTTTACTTATTTTAGCTTCTTAGATACTCTTAGATTAGTAATTTGAGGATAGATGTTCTTGTGGTGATGACTTCCAGATTTTGGGGATAATGATTGATAAATTTTAGAAGTTATTTAATTGATTTCGTTAATGAGTTTTAAGTCTTCCGCATCGTATTTTGTTCATTATGGTTAAAATGTTGGGGTTTAGATTGGTTGGTTCGCTCACATAGTAGGATAAGTGTGGGTGCCACTCACGACCCGTTTTGGGTCGTGACAATAAAGTTGTGAATACTTGTAAGGTAAAATAGGCACATAAAATACAAAACTTGTTGGTATACAATTAGGTGAAATACAAAACAAAAGAGAAACACAAACTTGTTCACATATAAACTGAGATTGAAATACAAAATGAATACCCAATAAAATATAAAATTGTTAGCATACAGTTAGGAAGAATACAAATTAAGAAGGAAATACAAACATGTCGGTATACTTATTGAGATTGAAATGCAATGTAAAAACAAAAAATGTAAAACTTTTTGATATATCAATAGAATGAAAACATAAATAAATTGTTCATTCAGAATTTGTTGATTCAGAAATTTTAGACATACAGATGTTTTCCCGGTATCTAAAATTCTAAAAGCAAATACAAATATATTAAAAATCAAACAAAATAAACATATTAATGGATTTGTAGATTCTAATAAATCTGAAATATTAAACGAAATCAGAAAAAATCGAAAATAATTATTTAATCGACTAAAAATCTGAGATGTATAAATATTAGAAAAATATGTAAACAAACTTGCATAAAAATAAAAAAAATAACAAAAAATATGTAATATGTACAATGCCAAATATGAACCATAAACGGTGATATTGAAATCCTTAAATCAAAATAAATCTAAACAAATAATGAAATTAGCTTGACAATCGAGAAATCAACTTTAATAAATAAAGAGATTTCGTTTAACGATAACGAAAATTTCTTGAATTAAAATATATATTTTGATGAACAATTTGTGAACACCTTCAAGAAAGAGAATATGGAAACGTGAAAAAAGAGTTAGAAAATAAAAGTTGGGAGTAGAAACGTAGGTGAAGAATAAAAGTTATTGGGTATTAGATTAATCAGTAGGATTGAAATTTCAAAAAAAAAAAAAAGAACAAGAATCCACCAAACTCTATTAAGAAAGAAAACAAAAGAATTTTGATGATTGATAATAGTTTCTCTTTAAATTATTTCAATGGTGGAAGCTTTCAATTTGATTCACTGCTATTGTACACGAATAAACACATATGGTAATTTCATTTAGTAAGAAAAGAGAATTATAAATTAATGGATATAATAAAAGTAGAATCCTAATTACATTATATTACTGTATTCGTTATTTATATTTTATAAAATAAAAAAGTTAATAATAAATACAAGTTAAACTCAAATCCGAATACATACTATTTTCTAAAATATTGTCATTTTGATATTTTTAATAAATATTTTAAAGTGTTGTCATTTTGACTAAATATGTTAGGTATTATGACTTAATTGCTAATTTTTTCTTGATGGATTATACACATCATTGCTTCCCTTCTTCTTTTTTTTTTTAAAGATTACCTTATCCATGAAAGAAGAATAAAAGGCTAATTTATGTTAATAACAATAGGATTTTGTTTTCCCTCGACAATAGGATTTTGTTTTCACTCGAAGATCTTATTTGTTTTCATTAAGATTAAGATTTCTAAATCAGAATAAGCATCTGAATGTTAAGATATGCAATAAGATCCAAGGCCTTATTTGTTTGCACTTAATGGAGGTATGAATCTTAATCATTCAGATTCAGCCCATTAAGTATGTTTTGTTTTTAGGTCTAAATTTGAATAATTCAGATTCAGCCCATTAAGTTCATTTTTTTTTTGAAAGGCCTCTTAATGGGTCTGAAGAGGTCTGAAAGAATCAGATCTGTAGGATACTCTTAACAACATTTAGACTCATTTGATACGTTATCAAATAAATAATCATCGTTTCTCTGCTTTGGGCGTGCCTTTTTATCTCATAACTAAAAAATTTCTCTCTCTTTTCTCAATCAAACACCTTTTTTTCCCTTTTGAACTGGTAAGTTTTCATAAATCCTTTCAAGTGTTTTTTTTATATTTTAATAATTTTCTTGTATTGACGTGTGTCAAGAACACTGGTCACAATTATGTTTTTGGTGTATTGTTGTTTATCAAGATTTTTGAATGAAAAAATAGTACTCCTAGTCATTATTATTAAAACTTTAGAATTTTTTTTAATCAAAGTGGTATATTTTGTTGAAATGAAAATTATATAAAATTTTATTAATATAAAATGTTCAATTTCACTTGCACATTCAGATATTGAAATCATATAAATTATAGGAATCACATAGCTTAGGATACAAATTACATTTTATCCCTATTAGTTTTTATTTTACAGAAATCCTTTAAAATAACAGGGATCCAGATACATAAGTGGTGACTGGATATATAATTTCTGATACATTCAAATCTGGTGCTGTTACGCTTAAAAAGGAAAAAATAACGTAAATTTTATTTTAATTAATTTCTCCCACAAATCACGCCTAACAGATTCACAAATTTGAAATTTCAAATTCGCAGCTTCTCCATCGAGGAATCATTAGTGCCGGAAAAGTTCTAAACTCAAATAACTCGAAAAATTATTATAGAAGATGAATATGTCGATTGTGTTCAGGTTGAATGAGCGAGGTGATTTATGAAGGTCACAAATGGAATTGTCGTTGAACTATCTATTTCATTTATGAATCTGAAGCGGTAAGATTATAGTAGTAGCATGTGCTGAGAGGATTCAAAACTTAGCGAAGATGGTGAAAGTTGCAACATTCTATGCTATGTCTGTAAGAGCTTTCGCTTTTTGGAAAATCATGGACCATGTTTGGATCGTTCTTCATCAAGATGAGAAGTAAGAGAGAATGGAGAAGGAAGCAGAAATCAGAAGAATGAGACTAAGCTGCCAAGAATCGCAAATCTAGTAGCATTCAATTCAACAATTTCTTTTTGTTGTGTTTTTGAATGTTTTTAGACTTCTGCTTCTATCTTTAATTTGCATAAAAATAATATAATGATGTTCATGAATGTCTTCAATGTACTCAGTTTGGATATGTGTCTCAATACTCTATTTTTAAAATTTGAAGCGACAATTTTAGCGAAGTTGAATATCGATGAGATCAGGAAAAGACATTGAAATTCTATACATTGTGAAAGGAAACTCATGTCTGTTTAAGAATGATATGGGTGCGAAATTGTATTTGAAAGTGAAAAAACTGAGTCTGGTTTATCATGTATGCACTATGTCTTGATACAATAGTTAAGCTTGGTGGAGAGATACATAACTTTGATGGTACATCCGGAGAAATCATGTGCGTCAAAGGTACGGAAAGGAATACATAATTAAGCTATTTCTCTATTTGAATCGAGAATCTGTGATTCATATTATATTTCGGATTAGATGTTACACATTACATAATTGATTTAAAGAGTACAAATGTTAAGACAAGTCAGTTGTATAAGGATAAAGCATCAATCGTAAACATTATGGCGAAATATAAAATAAAGCATAACTTCAATTTCAAAGTGAAAAGATCAGATAGAAAAAGGTATGGAATTGTTTGATTTACACATATATTATTTTTTACTTTTATATTTTCATTAAATAAAGTGTATTTTTTGTTTGATCTATTTTGATACGTTATTTATTATGATTGTTGTTGTTCAAATTAATAATTCGTTAAGATCTGTATGCCAATGTTATATCACTTAAAAAATTATTTGGGTGTTGTTTTAAATTAAATATAAAGAAGTTTGAAATGTATTAATTTTTAATTAAAAATTCTTACGTATCTGTATCATAATTGATTGACTATGATGCATAATTTATATCATTAAGTTTCTCAAGAGTTGAATGACTTACATAGTTATAAAAAATGTAGCTTATACATTATAACAGATGTATCATATCCTGAATATAATTCATGTATCATATACATTATTGCTTTGTATCATATACATTTTGTTCGATGTATCATATACGTGAATATAAGTTATGTATCATATAATAATAATTTTGTATCATATACATTATATCATATCAAACTTAAAGTAAATTAATTATGTGCGTTAAACTTAACTCTGAAATAAAAATGTATAAATTTTTAGTGGATCATAATGTATCAAAAGCAATATATTAAAAACACAGGATTTAAGAAATTACAAAATATAGTAATACGATTAAGTGTTTAAAGAAACATCTAAAACATAAGTGTCATTGTCTTAAAAACCAAAAAAAAAAAACACAAAATATTGTTTGTGCAATGTTCTTAGTTACTAATATATTTGAACAAATCTTCTTCAGATGGTGGTGTGACTTGATCCATAGATTTTGATGAACCATCATTCTCGCTAACGTATCTATCATTGGCCTTGTTGTTGTCATATCTCCACAACAATAATGAGTATCTATTGCATAGATAATCTGAATGAAAACAATCTGGTCACTTAGAAAATTCGCAAATTTAGCTACATATGAACCACAATTCCTACAAAAAATGAAGAATATAAAGTATATAAATAACTTACACATATGATTCTAAATAAGAATATATAATACTTATAGGCTATCACTTCTTTGTTGCATAATGTCTTAGATAAATTCAACCTTGAAAGGATGTTGTGGCTCTAAAAGTGTGTCAATTTCTTTGTCATTATATTCACCAAGTTCTGACCAGTTGGTTTGCTCTATTTCTCAAAACAATTATTGTCAAGGAGGTACGTAGGTAGCATTACCAACTTTTAAATCGTGACAGAATATACTTTTTTCCTTGAGCCTAATGCAGAGTCATTCAACTATTGGTATAAATACAGAAAAACCAATAACACAATTAATTTTCATATCAATGTATCTCACTTTTTCTTTATACAGATGTAACAAAATGTATCTGGTGCACATTAAAGTTACAAATTATAAGATACATTGCATACAATAGTTCAAAATGAATTTCATTTTCGATACATTCCAAACACAACTCCAAAACTAAATTAAAATTAAGATTTTAATGTATCAAGTAATATACAACAAACTATGAGAACATTGTAAGGAAAAATAATGTATCTTCATTGCTTAATGTATCAATTTATATCTATCCAACACACCAAATGCTATAATGTAACTACAACTAAAATTAGAGGTTTTAATATATAAACATATTACAAATCAATTAGAATCAATAGACTATGTGAATATTTTACTGAAAGCAATGTATCTTCACTGCTAATATGTCAATTTTACTTCGATATAAACAAACTAAAATGTCATATTAAACACAACATATAAAAAAAGGTATGAAAACACATACTTTGGGCAGTAAAGACCGAGAAATTACAACCACTTTTTTTCTTCCCTTTTTCTATTTTTTTTTTGCTATATTTGATTTTGGAGAAGAAGCATCTTCCTTGTTCGAGTTGTCATTACTCTGATTCTTCATTGTTAATGTGTCATGCAAAAATTTGAATTTATTGTCACCTCATTTTTCATCTTCAGAATCATATATACGATTAGTATTAGAAAATTTTAGTTGAGTAACACCAATACTAATGAAGGAGCTTGATCCATGTGTATCACAAAAAAAATTAAAATTAAATAAAATTGAAGAAGACAACAATGACAACTAAAAATCTTGCCTCCTTAGATGTTTCAAATTGTTTTGATTTATGAGAGAATATCGGCTGAAATCAAATTGATTTGAAAATTGTAAATGCTAAGAATGTGGAGTGAATTTAGGGAGAGAAAAGAGGAGTGAAAAGGGGAGTGGGTAAACGTGGATTTTGGCTGATGGTTTTATGTATCCGGAAGTTACAAGATTTGGGAAAAATGAGGTATTCATAAAATACTTTAAAAAGGTAGGGAAAAAATAGAGAATAAGGTAAGTAAAGATGTCTATAAGTAATTTTTCCATAATATTTTAGTATTTAGATTTAGAGACAAAATTTTAATATTCAAATGTGTATTCAGATCAAAATACCTAGATCTTAATGCAAATTCTAATATTCAGATATGTATTCAGATTCAGAAATATTCAGATATGTATTCAGATTCAGACCTCTTAATCTTGATGGAATCAAAATGAGACCTAAATGTCTAGATTTGAATACAAATATGAATATTAAGTTGTGGTCTCTAATCTAAACGCTAAATGATTAAGATTATTTATTTTCAATATCTAAATGTGCATATGGAATTGTATATCAGTATAAAAATTATTATAACATGATTTTTTTAAGAATTCAACAAATAGACATCTTTTAATAAAAAAAAATTATTCAACAACAAAATTTTTAATAAAAAACCTCAAGTATATACATATTTCAACAACAATATATCTAGTATAATTTCACAAGTGGATTTGTTGATTGGATAGTCTCAAATTAGTGGCCTAAAACAAAATTCAATAACGAAATACATTTAGCGTAATCTTACAAGTGAGTTTGATCGTACAAGCAGGTTTGATGATCAAATACACTCAATATAATTAGTACCCTAAAGCAAAATTTTAATAAGAGACCTCAAGTATAACATAATTGTTATTTTTAATAATGGTGAGTATTTTTTCACTCAAAAATTTTGGTATAAGGTCCTCCATACAGTTTGGTATCGTAACAAAATTTTTGACCAAAATTAAAATACTTTTCAGATCTTTACCCTGATAAAAACAAAAGAAATATTCGAACAAACAACAATTTTATAAAAAAAATTAACTATTCGAAGATTTAAAGTGGATTGTAGAAAAAAAATCAAAAGAAGTGAATTTGAGAAAAAGCTCAAATACCATCAAACTTTGATAAAAGGTCCATCTATGTCATTCTTTAAAAAGTTTAGCTCATTTATGTTTTGTTTGAGGAATGACTCATCCATGTCATACTTGTTAGCTGAAATGACATAAATGAACCAAACTTTTAAATGAATGCCTAGATAAACTTTTTCTCAAAGTTCTATGACATATTTGTGTTGGGATATACACTATTAATCATATTATTGGATATATGTAACAACCTGTTTAGTAGGTTCGAGCAGTAAAATTATTCTTTTGATAAAAAACTGACTGGGTCGACGGACCACGCGACGGTCTGTCCTGGTCACGACGGCCCGTGATGGACTCCGTCGTCCCACACTTGTTTAGTTTCTTCTGCTGCTCTTCTCATTACCCTCGACGACAAGTAGGACGAATCGTCATAGGCACGACGGACCGTCGAGGGCCTTCGTTCCAAAACACTTCAACTCTGGGAATCGGGGTACTGGAGTTACTTCTATGAACTTCAGGACGGACCTGCAGGACGGACCGTCATGGATACGACGGACCGTCACAGGGTCTTCGTTCCAAAACACTTCAATTTTTGGAGTCTGGGTACCGGAATCGACTCTCTGAACTTCACGACGGACTTGCAGCACGGACCGTCGTAGATACGACGGACCGTCACAAGCTGCGTAACCCCGACTTGGTCAGACTTCCGCTAAAATTTTTTAAGGGGTGTTTTGGACTATTCATAATTATTATTATGAAATTAGTGGGGTAATTTTTATAATTGAGTTAGTTGGGGGTTAAAGGAGATAACTTTAAAATAAATAGTGGGTTACTTTTATCATCTTTTATAATTGATTATATGATAATTAGGGTAAAAAGAATCTGAAAAAGGGAAAAAGTAAAAAGAGGAGGAGGACGTGAAACGAATGAGGGGAGCGAAGTATTGAGGGAAAACAAAGGCATTGGAGACGTAGCTTGCTTGAATTCGATTCTCCGGTGGAGGTAGGTTATGGTTTAATTCTATCTAATAGATAAACTCTAAATAGCGATTGATATGTATTGAATGATATTGTAAAGTCTCCTATGTACTTGATTGTGTGGTTGCATGTTTTTGATTGTGTGGTTTGTGGTTGGCTATAAAATTATGAGAATGTTGAAATTCTAATCTTGAACCATCTCTACCGAAGTAATGCCTTGAATAAAGGAGGCTTGATGAGATATTACTAAATAATGAAAAAGTGGTGGTAATAAATGATGATTAATGGTAATTATGGATCGGAGTGTCACGTTCCGACACGGATTATTGGATCGGAGTGTCACGTTCCGACACGGATTATTGGATCGGAGTGTCACGTTCCGACACAGTATTAGGGGATCGGAGTGTCACGTTCCGACACACTAACATTAAAGGCAAGAAATCTTGAATTAACTTAATATTCTCGAACTCGAAGAACCTAGTTCCCAAACGAGTATGGTGTAGAGGCATGAGTCCTCATAGGTGTGCTTAATGTTGTGATTGAGGGTGTAACCATTATGGTGTTGTTGTGTCTATGGTTCACGTGCTTGTTGTTTGCCAACTGTTAAGTATTGTAGTTGGTTTTATACTATTGTTTAATATATACTGGTTTCTATTTTGAGTTGGCCGATGATACCTACTCAGTACGTGTTCCTTGTACTGACCCCTACTTTTATTTTCTTCTTGTTGTTTTGTGCAGTGCAGCAAGTGCACCATTGACTTCGACTCGTCCTTGTCACGACCCAAAACGAGCCGCGAGTGGCACCCACACTTATCCTACTAGGTGAGCGAACCAACAATCTAAACCCCAACGTTTACCAGTATATAAATTTTGAATAGTAAATAAAATGCGGAAGATCCAAAACTCACTAACGAAATCAATTAAATAAACTTCTAAAGTATAATACTTATCATCCCCAAAATCTGGAAGTCATCACATCAAGAACATCTATCCTCAAATTACTAAGTCTAAGAGTATTTAAGAACTAAAATAAGTAGAAAGATGGTCCATGTCCGAACTTCAAAGACATCAAGACGTGAAGAAGAGAATCCAGCCCGAGCTAGGAATAATAGCTCACCCTGAAATCTGATGTGCTGAAGACTGGCTAGAGTTGAGGACGAGTCGAAGTCAATGGTGCACTTGCTGCGCTCCACAAAACAACAACAAGGAAATAAAAGTAGGGGTCAGTACAAGGAACACGTACTGAGTAGATCATCGGCCAACTCAAAATAGAAAGCAATATATACTGAATAATAATATAAAATCAACCACA
>NC_028639.1:9009183-9009732 GCF_001406875.1 Solanum pennellii
GGGCATTGGGCAACAAAATCAACAATGTCGCGCTTCATTCTACTCCACCAAAAATGTTGCTTTAGGTCGCGATACATTTTGGTTGCACCAGGATGTATAGAGTACCTTGAACTATGAGCCTCTGTAAGAATAGTGTGAATCAAATCATCAACACGGGGCACACATACCCTTCCCTTAATCCTCAAAACGTCTTCTTCATCAATTACTGCCTCTCTAGCCTCTCCTCGCAATACCATAACTCGAATTTTGCTCAGCTTCTCATCAGCAAACTGATTTCCCTTAATCTTGTCAAGAAAAGAAGATCTTGCCTCCACACAGGCCAAAAATCCTCCCTTCTCTAGTACTTCCAGCCTCATAAAGTCATTAGCCAGAGTCTGAACCTCTCTAGCCAATGGACGTCTAGAAACCTGTAAGTGGGCTAAACTTCCCATGCTCCCTGCTTTTCTACTTAAGGCATCTGCCACCACATTAGCTTTTCCTGGGTTATACAATATAGTAATATCATAGTCCTTCTATAGTTCCATCCCCCTCCTCTGCCTCAAATTCAAA
>NC_028639.1:9019224-9040349 GCF_001406875.1 Solanum pennellii
TATATATATATATATATATATATATATATATATATATATTATCTTGATTATGAAAATGGAATGGTTCAAACTTCTTGTGCTAGTACATTTTGTATGTATTAAACGAGACTGAGTAGAGATAGTTATTTTGGAGTGACTGACAAAAGCATATTCTTTAAGTTGTTAAATATATTTATATTCTTAATCCTGATATAACTATTATGATCTGTATATAATGATTATCATTTTGATTTATTAAAAGGAGAGATTCTGAGATGAGTTAATATGCCTGGTAGATTGGATGATAATATTTTATGTATTGGTGAAATAATAAGTTAGTATTGGAATCCATTTATCGATATAGAGATTGATGATATTTCTTTTTGAGAAGTTTCGTATTCAAGAAAACAGGTGTGTGTTTCTTAACCTTTTTGGACTAGATTGAAATATCTATAAGTAAGGATTCTTTTAACCTAGTAAAGATATAGGTTTTCTATGAGATACTTGTCCACCCAAGTATTGAGAGAGTTTAGATGTGAACTTGCCATCAATGTAGAAGATCGTAGAAGTGTTATCTAACTTGTGGGTTCGCTTGAAGGTCAGTCTAATTTATGAATTCGCTTGAAGGTATCTGCTCACGCTTCAAGAGATAATTCGTGAATTAAATTTCAGCAAATTTATGTATTCTAGCATATATAAACGTATTGGTTATCTATTATTCATGTAACTAAGTTGTATGAATCTAATATGTTTTCGCTGTGCATATAGTTTTTCAACAATTTGAACAGTTTTCCTTTTAAAAAAACAATTCATTAATGACATGCTCGAATCATAATTGACCATGTATATAAGAAGATTTTGCAAAATGAAAAGTATTTTTAGTTAAAAAATAATGACACGGATGAAGCCTTTCTCAAATAGAAATTTTCTTTATTGTCAATCCCTTAAAATTCGATGACATATTTAAGCTTTTTCAATTAAATAATAGGTAATCACTATGACAAAGTTCCATAGCATAAATTTTGCTTGTTCTTGTGAGTTATCGTGGAGACAAATTGAGTTAATTTGTTCTATCAATGTAGAATGTAAATTACGAGCACAATTTGGAAAACAAACAACAAAAACAATGAGACAAGACAGATTATCGTGAGCGGCACGTTAAATCAACTCTTAAATAGTGATCTTTATTGCTGTCTGATTGTCTCCACTATTAAAAAAATAATCTATGGTAAACCCTAATTAGGGTTTCTAAATAAAATATTGATAATTTATAAGATTTTTGAATTTATAATTTTAAACATGCTATAATATTTGTGTGATTATTGGAACTCGTAAAATGAAAAATCAATGTTTAAATGTTTTTTTTTCTAAATGGACATAAATGAAAGTAATATTACATAAATTAAAACTATGCATAACATACAATAACAATTACATATTTAATATGTTCAGTTTTATAAAATGAAACCGAACATATAAAATGAAATATGAAATATAGGATGTAATATTTTTTTAATTATTATTTCTTAGTTTGATAATTATACTAAAGTACGACTAAAATTAAAGGTGTTTTTGGAAAACCATAAAGTAGAGCAGACGACCTGAGGTTGGACCTTGTTTTATGCCTCAACAATCTCCTCATGACTAGGCCATTTCTTTATTTTCTAATGCTTAATTAACCTGTTTTCCATTAGAATTTTTACTAAAGTATTTAAAATATAAAAAAATTAAATATATGAAAAAATTAAAAGATATCTCATATATATGTATTTAATAATAAATATATAATATTCCCCCTGTTTCAAAAAGAAAAATCTACTTTTCTTTTTAGTGTTTTTAAAAGAATGATTCCTTTTTTTTTTGTAACATTTTAAAATTAGCTTTCCACGTGACATATTTAAGACCATAAGATCAAAATGCAATTTTGTACATTTAACCTAACATTAGTTTAGAACCACAAGATACTAAAGTCTTTTTTATACAACTCCATGCCAAGTCAAATTAAATTATTCTTTGTGAAATGGAGAAAATAATATAATTTTTTGGAAATTCAGATAACCTTATGTTCCCACTTAATTGGCTCCCCTTGACTGTTGGCATGCTTAAACTTTACTCTCTCTTCTAGTCGATAATAAGAGTATTTTTAGCACCAAGGTACATCTTTTAAGAAATTTATTCATTCCCTAAAAATAAGAACTGATTTTCTTTTATCAATTTAATCATATAGTTAATAATATACTTTCTTAAAATTATAGGTCATATATTTAAAAACTGTATTACTATAAATTACATTTTTTCTCATGTTAATATGATAAATAAACACATTTTAAAATATCTATCAAAGTTTATATAATTTAAACCTTGAAAAAAAGGCACAAAATTGAAGAAGTAGCTTCTTGGTTACATATATAAAATTCCACTTGCCTAAATAGGGAAAAATTTGAAAGAAATAATTGCTTTCATCCATCTATTTTTTCTGATTCACAATAAATTTTGTATATCATAAAATAATAAATAAAAATACATATTTTTTTATTAAAATATATTAAATTCTAGATTCGCCTCTTCTCGTATATCCTACGTACCTCACCTATAGATTATACATTGTTTTGGTTATTGTATGAACTTAACAAATTCTATGTTATTACTTATTCATCATTCAAATAGAAAGAAGTAAAAGGGAAGGGAAAAGAACATTTAGAAAAAAGAAATCCTTTTTACTATATTATATTGCTTATACATAGCTCATACAAGGCCATAGCTATAACAGAAAATAATGTTATCTTCAATTGTAAGGAAAAAAAGAGTTGATGATAAAAGCAAGAGGTGCTTCATTATCATAAATCATTTCATGCATACCCTACTATTTTGAGAATCTAAAGAGACTTTGTTTACAAAATAAAAACAAACCCCAAAAAGAGAAAAAGAAAGAACAAAGGTATTGTTGTCAGTAGGTAGGGACTAATCTATCATTATATTTACAGATTCATATTAATTAAATATTTTTATTTAAATTTTATTTTTATATTAAAAATTCACTAATAATTGATAATATATAACTAGATTTATAATCAAATATTGATGTGCATTTCCAACGGTTCGTCTGGTGAAGTGGGGGTGTCTCATGTGTAATGATGAGTCATGACTTTAGCTTTATTTCAAGAAACTATTATAATCTAGTACCTTTTGATTTTTTATTTTAATTAGAGTTTTGCGTTAAAGTTTGATTAATCTAGATTCAACTCGTGTAAAAATTCATTTGAGAAAAACACTTTTTATCAAGATTTATCTTAAAGGATCACATCTGAAAACTCTAATTAAAGAAAAGGTGATTATATTCTAGTACTAAACAATCACTATATATTTTTAATTGGTGTATGATATTTATATTTTAGTTTAACTAAATTTAGATTTGTGCGTTTAATTAAAAAAAATGATGTTTTCAATTTAAAAAAAAATTAATTTCCCAAAAAATTGAAAACGAAGCATTTGATTAAAATAAAAGAATCTCGATAATATATGCAATGGTAAATAAGTTAAACAACAAGAACTTGTTTTCAAAAATTTAAAAATGAGAGTTTTGATTTAAAATAAAGAAATCGATAATTTCATTGAAACGGTTAATAAGTTAAATTATCTTTTGAAGACCTTAATATATAATTAAAGATAAAAAAAATCAAGTATATATGTTTATATATAATGTTGTGGTTCTTGTGGACAACATCTGGCGTTAATCAATTAAAAGAATCTGATATGCACGTACACATTACAGCTGCATGCAAGAAACAATTTTGTACACTTATATTTTGTTAAAGAAGTGACTTTAGTAAAGATGTATAATAGTATCCTTTTAATTAAATTGATAAATTATCTTATATTAATAATACAATTAGTAGGAGGATATTAAAATATGATATTTTAATATTAACTTATTGGCATGACCTCAAATTTAGGAGTGCGGAGTTAAAAGGGTAAAAAAAATTGTCAAAAATTCCAAAAGGGCATATCAATTTATTTTAAAACCAAAACGGTAAAATCGCTAGCGACTTGTACCTTCTGAAAAAGCGAAATCGCTGCCATAGCAGCGATTTCTTAAAATTGCCTTTTTTCAAAAAAAAATAATTAAATTAAACAAATCGCTCCACACGGAGCGATTTTCAAAATAATAAAAAAAAATTCTATATTTCAAAATTTTTTATTTTTACTTTGAAAATCGCTCCGTGTGAAGCGATTTGTTTAATTTTATTTTTTTTTTAAAAAAAGGCAATTTTAAGAAATCGCTGCTATTGCAGCGATTTCGCTTTTTCAAAAGGTACAAATCGCTACATCGTGAGCGATTTTACCGTTTTGGTTTTAAAAAAAAATTGATATGCCCTTTTGGAATTTTTGACAATTTTTTTTACCCTTTTAACTCCACACTCTCAAATTTAGAATCATGAGGACACCTAGTAAAGATTCGATTAGTCATTATTTAAGGACATTTTGTACGGAATTTTATAATTTTGAAAATATGGTGATAAATTTAAAAATTTGAGCACACGACGAATTTTGACGCCAAAGGGCCTGCACGATGGGCTGACAAAAAATCAGATCCTAGTTAATACAACTTCTTTTATTTTCGTTGAGCTTTTTTGAAAGAAGGAATAGTTGATCGCTGTTTTCTCCCACGGAGTCTTAAGCTCATAGACAATTCATTGGCTGATGCTTGAGGCTCAGATAGGCTAGTTAGATCCGTTTTCACTTTATTATATATCTTGTGAATTTTCGGAGATAGATCTTCAGGCACAGCGTTTGAACGGTTAATCTTATGGCTAAGGCGGTTTGGTTGGTAGTGTTAGCTAATAATGGTTGTTCTATGACATAATAGATAGGATGGGAAGCCTTAGAGTGGTATAAAAGATAGACTTCGAAAGTTTTAGAGTGACAAGAGCATCCAATGTTTAATGGTACAGTTCGAGGCTGGATGAGGTAAGAAGTTGGAATGAATAAAGGGTGGCATAAAAGGTAAGCTTGGGAAGCATTATACATGGGATGAAAAAAGGGTGTGGAGAGAGACTTGGGGTGATGCAACTTTTATATTGCATGTTTCCTTCTGAATGTCTACTTTAGAATATGTAGTGAATTTAGATTGATCGATGATGCTTACACTAGTACATGTTGTTTGTACTGTTACTATTTTTACTACATTCTGAATTTAAATTCAGTGATGTTCCTTAGATAAAGACGATGATGATTTTTGACAGCTTCTATTCTTTTTCCTTATAGTGGGAGCCAGTGGCGGAGCCAGCCATTTTATAAAGAGTGTGTATAATTTTAAAAATTACTCCTTGATGTGAATTTTGACTAATAAAAATGTTTAAAAAAACACTTGAAGGGACCAAGAATCAAACCCTCAACCTTCCGCTTCATACTTTCAACGCTCATTTTACCATTGAGTCAGCTCCTATAATTACTCAAGTGTGTGCAAACCTAAATATATATTTAAAATATCGTAAATTTATCTCGTAGATACGGTATAACTTTCCGACGAAGGGTGTTCACTTGTGCAGCCTTCGTTAGCTGTCGCTCGGCCCCTGGTAGGAGCCGATCATAATTCCTTTAGTCATTGTATCTCCTGTTGCTCTTGTACCTGTTTCAACTCCTGTCGCTCTTGTACCTGTTTCAACTAGTTTCTTAGGAAATATTAGTTGGTATCTTTTATATATATATATATATATATATATATCTTAGAAAGTTTAGAAAAGATAAACGTAAAAAAGAAATAGTCAAACTCCTAATTAAATGATAACTTCAAGACTGAGTGGATATATAGATATATCCTCCCTTGACTGATGTTAACAGGAAACGTAGATAAGAAAATCAATGAAACGTTAAATTAATAAAAAAAAATTAATGTAGGTGGAGATTTTAGCGTCACGGGATATGTTTAATTAAGGGAAAATTGTATATAATAGCAAAGTAATAACCTAAAATAAATAGAGTAGCTAGGGTTTGATTTAATTGTGCTCCATAGCAAACGTTAGCTAAAATTTGCCAGGCATCTCTCTCTCAAAAATCTCGCTCGCCACTCTCCCATTCTCGCTCGCCACTCTCTGCTCGCCTCTCTCGCTTTATACACAGAAGTGTATAATTCTGTTTCTGTTTTGTATAAAGCGAGAGAAAATTGTATATACACATGCAAAAACATATATCTTCGTGTTATACACTTAATTATACAATTTACAAATATTTTACTTCAATTCAATTGTAGACAAATGCAAATTTTATACAAATATTGCAGAGAAAAAGGCCAACGAATTATACAATTGCGAATTATACAATTGCAGTGAAATACAATTTTCTCTAGCTTTATACAACAGAAGTGTATATATTGTGTTTCTGTTTTTGTATAAAGCGAGAGAAAAACATATATCTTCTTGCTATACACTTATAATTATGTAATATACATACAATTGTGCATTATACAATTGCAGTGAAATAGGATAGCGAATTATACAATTGCAGCGAAATAGGCCAGCGAATTATACAATTTAGGCCAGCAAATTATACAATTGTATATGTATAGCGAATTATACAGTTTTATGTTTGCTATGGAGCGCAATTATGCAAACTTTGTTATAGCATACAAATATGAATTTTTTGTTTGCTATATGTGAAAGTTGCCCTTTAATTAATAGCCATAATTGCAACGTTGGAAATTAAGTATCACAACTCTTTGATTAACTTATTCAACCCTTTTTGTCCATTTCAATTACATCATTTTTAGTTTAAAGTTTAAACTATTGAGCATTTGTGACTTGTGAGCATGATTGAAACAACTTATTACCAAATACTATATAAATATATATATTTAGAAAACTTAATTTAAATATTTTAATATAGTAAGACATTTTTGCATTACTTATATGCGGTTTTAATTTGTTATAATAATATGTAATTTCCCGTATTTTTAAGTAATTAATTGCACTTACAATAAATGATTATTGGTGATTATTCTTTTGGTGAGATGATAGTATATATATATATATATATATATAAGAAAAAAAATACATCCAGATCAAAGTACATAAAAATCAATATTTCTTTTTCTTTATTTCCGACCCTTATTGGGTTTTTTTTTTTAATTTTCATTTGAGGTTGATACTTATTTTAAGATTTCACTAATTTAAATTTTTGTTTCGTAAGGACAATAGATCACAAAATTCTTTTACTATCTTCTTTTTTATTTTTTATTTGATGATGAATATTTGTATCGAAATAAATTAAATTTGACCTTATATCGAAAAGTGTCATATTGAAGATAAATATATCCTTTAACAAAATGAATTTTGTATTTAATAGGACTTAATCTCGAAGTTTATAACTAAGAAAAAAATGCTTATTAATCTTTCATACTTATCTTAATTTGTCAATCATTAATTATCATCATCTTGATAACGTCAATTCAACAACTAAAATGAAGTTAATTATTGTAAAACGAAGACTGCAAATTATTCATGGTGGGTTACGTAGTCAATTTCTGTATTATTTAAAGAAGATTAAAAAAAAAACTAATCCTTTTTTTATGGTGACTAAATAGAAATATTCCATCGTAAGCAAAATATATGTTTTTGTCATTTGAGAACTATGATATTAAATGTATTAATTATGTCATGTTAATTCTTGTTTAACTTCTAATCAATCTGATAATATAGAAAATTTCCTATACTATCAGGTTTCTACAAGATAACTACATATAAATGTAACTATTCATAATAAGTGAAATTAACCCCATAAAAAATATATATATACTTGATAATATAAAAAATATTTATAATGCAATGTATATAAGTTAAATCTTAATATTTATTTTTTACGGGAAAAGCCTCTTCAATCTTTTTTTTACATGTAACTAATTAGCTTATATGATGTTTACATGCCGTACATTCTAAGACAAGTAGAGCTTAAGTTAATTACTAAAAATCAATTATCATCAAAATGCCTAAAGAAAAATTAAATCTTGCTTATGTAATTTAGGATTAATTAATGTGAAACCCAGGCTCAAAACTAAGCAAGAGTCTCTCTAAGGTCATAAATAAGGTAATTAAATCCAATTTTAGGTCAGAAATAGGCTCCTTAATTTAGATACAACTTATCCAACCACTTTTAGGTTATAGATAAGGTAATATTCTTCATTTTCCCCTTCTTGCCCAGACATATCATTTTCTTCTATTTAATTTATTATTAAAAAGTAATTTTTGTTACAATTATAAAATCTACAAATTTTCTTTTTTCGATTAACACATAACAAAGTGTACAATTATTTGAAGTTATTTTATTTTTCTATAACTAATTTTTCTACCTCACCTGGATTTTATCAACGAAAATTCGGTAATTTTTAATTAAAATAATATAATATTTATAATTTTTTTGATTGTGAACCTAAATATTATCCTATATTAATTTAAAATTGTTATTCATATTTATCAATTTTGAATTTCTCACAAAATAAGGGTAAAATTAGCTTACATTCCAACTTTCTTTTGTCATAAAACATGTATTCTATCCTCATTATTAAAATAACACAGAATATGAGATGAGTGATGACATTAGAATATTCAATAAAAAATAGTAATGAAATCATATAAAATAAATATTGCAAATTGATCCGTTTAATGAAAATGATCATAATTTAAAAGTACTAAATCGTGCTAAAATAAGTCTAATAAGTATTAATCACATGATTAAACATTAAAGAAAAATTAAAATTAGATTATGTAATTTAAATGTCGAAACCAATTAAAGCTAAAGAACAAATATTTAACATTATTGTTATTTTTAGTGTTCAATTAATTTATTTTGCTAGCATTAGTATTGATTTAATTTCGAATTGAGCATAATTAGAGTTACTAATATATATAGACTATAAATTTTATTGGATAATTCAAAATTCTAAGTCTCAAAAACTTAAAAAGAATATATTAAAGATAAAAATAATGAAAACAAGTAAGTGATATTTAAAAAGTACATCAAAATAAATACTTAAATTTCAAATATAGTCATTTTTTTAAAAAAAATATTAAATTAAGTCAAGTCAAATCATTAATTGAATTTTTTTTTCTTTTTAGATTTAACTCAAATTTTAATTAAATTTTATGTGTCCCACTCATCACACCACAAAATATTAACAAAAAATTTGTTTATGCTCTAACTTTCTCGTATCACAAAGTTAGGGTAAAATGCATTTACAATCTAACCTCTTCATACTATAAAATAAGAATAAATTCCACGAGACCCTCTAACTTTATCATACCATAAAATAAGGATAAAAAAAGTAGTTTACACTTTGTTTTTTTCATACCTCCCTACATTCTAACTTCATTATATCATAAATAACTATAGAATTTGTTCACTCTTTCTCATTCCATAAAATAAGGATAAAATTTGTTTATAATTTAATCTTTTCATACCATAAAATAATAATAAAATGTATCTATATTTTAATTTTATTTTATCATATAACAAAATAAAAAAAATTTGTTCACACTTAACCTCTTCATACCTAATAATATTAAAAATAATAAAAAATCCCATAAATTTACAAACATCCTAACTTTATCAATCCACCAAATAAAAATAAAATCTATTTATACGATCATACCACAAAATTAAGATAAAATCTATTTGCATTCTAATATTTTCATACCATAAAAATTTAGGATAAAACCTATTCACACTTTAACCTTATCATTAATTCACAACATAATTATAAAATTTATATATTTTTTATAAAATTATACTAAATATATATGATCTGCCGTATCTCATCGTTAAACAAAGAAAAATAGAAAAAAGAAAAAAAGGATGGTGCTTGTGTGAGTTGGACAGCGGCAAAATCGAGAAATATTAGTACTAGTATAACATATTTAACTGAAATGGCTCCATGTAGATTACGGCATTAATACAAGTAAAGAAGACAAACTCCATACTTCCAAAAACACTATAATTTTCATTCAAATAAAGCTTCAAATGAAGGGGTCTTTGTATATTTGAGGATTCTGTGGAAAGAATCTTTTGATTCATAGTTCAATCTATAATAATGGCTGAAGAAATTTGTTTCTTTACAAAGGTATGGTTATTTTTTTCTCTTTATTTTTGAGTATATTGTGTATGAGATCCAGCTTAAAAGTACTTCTTGCTGAGTTTTACAATCTTGTTGAAGCTGAACTATCTTCCCCTTTACTAATTGGTTTCTGGGTTTTTGCAAGAATGTGAATTTATGGTGGACTGGTGGTTTTAGTGAGAATTTTTCACTGTATTTTGTATTTTGTGATCTGGGTTTTGATTATTTTTTTTGTTTTTGTTTTGGGGTTTCATTTTCTTGGTTTCGCATTAAACAGAGTGGAAGAAAAAAATTGATTTTTTTTGGCTGTTTGTTCGTGGGGTTGTTGTGATATGCAATTTTTTCAGCTAAAATACTTGTTGGAGTATTGGTTATGTTCTCAAAGAATTGATAAGCTCATGTTTGGCTGTAGATTTTAAAGTTTGGAACTTTAAGACTTGTGTATGTGAAGTTGTGATTTTCGAAATTTGAGGTTGTGTATATGTAATTTACTTGGAAAAATTTGAAATGTTGTGAATGGAAGTCCCAAAAACTCGAAGTTGAAAATATTTGAAGATAAGAGTTTGAAATTTCGTGGCTAAACAAATATTTGAAGATAAAATTTCAAGAACTACTCCGAAAATTTATGGCCAAACAGTAGCTAAGGAAGATGTATTGCTGGTGAGAACATTTTTATGTTTTCTTTTGATGGTTGTTGACTTCCTGGAGGTAAATTTTATGGAATCAACTCAGATTGACATGTTATAGTCTCATGCTCAATGGATACCTTCTATAAAAAAGAACATGTGGTTGTTCGAAAACAGTTTGCCTTGTCCCTCAAGCCTTTTAAGTTTAATTGCTCAGTAGGCCGTGATTAGAGATTGCTCGGACACTCAAAAGTGTTGCCACACCGTGTTGGATCCTCCAAAATGCACAGGATCCCGGACGACATATTTGAAGAGTCCGATAAACATAGATTAGAGGTGTATTTAAGTTGCAATTTTGTTTTCCACCTAGTTCATTGATAGTCTTCTTTTATTTGAATGTCAGGATGCTCTCATCATAAAACCTCCCAAGAAATCTCCGGCATTGTTAAGGATGATAGTTATAGTGTTTGCAATGGTCTGTGGTGTTTATATCTGTTCAACCTGTCTTAAACAGACTAACACTGAGACAACAAGAAAACTCTTGAATATCGAAGTTATAGAAAGGCCTTGTCATGAATATGATACCGACCGATCTCAGATTCCATACTTGCATTATCCTAAACCGAAAACCTTTAGCAGGTAGGTATTTGAGTTATTTAGATTTGCTTATTAATCTTCAGTCTTTCTGCAAATTTGTCTTTTTAGTCATTTTATCTCCTTTGTCTATCTATTGTAGGGCTGAATGTTCCTGTAATCCTGTACGTCTGTTTGCCGTTCTGTCAGCACAGAGGTCTGGAAGTGGATGGTTTGAGACACTATTAAATAGTCATATTAATATAACCTCCAATGGTGAAATTTTCTCTGTCAAAGAGCGGAGAGAAAATGCTTCCTCAATCCTGAGGACTTTGGACATGGTATATAATTTGGATTTGTTCACCAGTGCTTCCAAGAATCACTGTTCAGCTGCGGTTGGCTTCAAATGGATGCTTAATCAGGTAAAATCATTTTGTTAATTCACATGCTCTCCGTGCCATGTCTTAAGCATAAAGTTTGGCTAAGTTGTAGCCAGGGATATAAAAATGCCGAGGAAGGGTAGACATCTTTTATCAATAGTTGATCACACTTGAAGAAAGTGGTTCATCTTTTATGCTTCTTTCATAGTCTTGAGATTTTCAGACAACTTCAATTCAAACACCAATAGACTCCTTGAGATAGGGAGATCCTTTGCCTTTTGAAACACTTCAGTTGTCACTGTGGACGGGCCTTACCTTAACAGAGCTTTTTTGAGAAATGGAGTGTAACGCTCAACCCCGTTTGGATAGTGCTAAGGACTCTTAGAATTATTGTAAGAAACTTTGTATAATGTTTGAAAATTGGCTAAGCAATATACCCTTTGTAAAGCGCTAGAATTTATTTTTGGGAGATTCCAATTTTCTTGTATTGATTTGGAGAGGATTTGATCTAAATCGGTATCTTTTTATAAATTGTTTTAAAGTTTTCATCTGGCTACTGATTGTGCCACAAGAAAACTGTTGGCTGAGTTAGATTTGGTCAGGTTGAGCCATTAGGATTAAAAAATTATTATCTCACCATATAAGATTTATTTTGTACTTGAAAACCTTTAGCTTTCTATACTGCATTGCATATACTTCCCCCGTTTCAATTTGTTTGTCTAATTTCAAAATTTAAGAAAGTAAAGAAGGTAGTCTTAAACTAAAGATATGTAGAATGTATCAAAATGCCTTTTAATCTTGTGGTCTTAAACCTGCCACTTGAAAAGTTGAAACTAAAGAGTACGTTGCCAAAAAGGAAAAATGACATTATTTTTGAAACGGTCTAAAAAAGAAAGTAAGATGAACAAATTGAACTAGAGGGAGTAATAAAATCATGGTAGTGATCCATTCAGAATCAGTATTGTTGATCATGCATCAAGTGAATGGTATTTTGAGATTACGTCTCATCATATTAGTTGGTGTGTTTGTCAGCACTCATCTGTGTGCGGCGTAACAGAAAAATGCATGCTTTGTATACCAGCTCTCATAAATATGCTAAACTTTGTTATTTACAGCCTTTATTGCGTAGAGTATGATCTAGCAGGATATTCAATATACGATGTCTTCTGTCTAATTGCTTATTTCGGAAAAATTGACCGACCAATCTTGACAAACACAGGGGTTGATACAATATCACAAGGAAATCGTTGAGTACTTCAACAATAAAGGTGTCTCCGTAATATTTCTTTTTAGAAGGAATCTGCTGCGCCGTATGGTTTCAGTGCTTGCAAATTCCTATGATCGTTATGCTAGACTCTTGAATGGAACACACAAGTCTCATGTGCACTCAATTGAGGAGGTAATTCCTTCAATCCATTTCTCCCTATTGTGTCATAAGACTATACAATCTGATCATTTTGCGGCTTTTTCTAGGCTTCTACTCTTGCGAAGTATAAACCAGAAATCGATACAACATTATTAATCACAGATTTGAAGAGAATGGAGGCGTCAACCAAAGAGGCATTGGAGTACTTCAACAGTACTCGGAACATATTTTTGTATTATGAAGATCTTATCAGAGACCACACGGTAAGAGTATACATTTCTGAAACTCTAAGTCTATAACTATTTTGTCATGAATCACTGCATGTAATTTAAAGCCAAGGAGTGTAGATAATTTTTCATATGACCTGATATATCTAGTCAAGTTTCTTGTTCACAAACGTATGCACTGTTAAATTTTCCCTAAGCAAAGAAATCTGCCTCTACTGGCTCGAAACATTTTGATTTACCCTCCTTTATACTTCGCTTCCATCCATACCCTTGCCATTAGTAAGTCGTCTCATATTTGTCCTTGACTTTTGACTGTGTTCCAGTGTGGACTTGGGGATGAAGGTCCAAATTTACCGCATTGTCTTTTATATGGTTTGAAATTACTCTCTGCTATATTTCTTGTTGGAGCTCCCTTCGAGTCGAGCAGTTGCTATTCAATTTGCTAACGGTAAAGATATGACTGTCAATAAAGTATAACAAAGGATAAAATTAAGACATTTCATGTAGTAGAGGATAGCTTTTGCCCCTTTTTCCTTCTTTACCTGACCAACTGGCTGGGCACTAAATGAGTGAAGGGCTAATTCATTCATTCGTTTCCCTTGTTATCCGTAAATATACTTGTTCTTTTGTGTTGCTCATTATTTTCTGGATTATTTGCAGAAATTGGTAGACGTTGTAGAGTTTTTAAGATTGCCACAAATGAATTTAACTAGCCGCCAAGTTAAGATACACAGCGGACCGCTGCAGGAACATATCAAGAACTGGGATGATGTGCATAAGACATTAAAAGGAACAGCGTACGAGAGTTTCCTCCAATCTGACTATTAAATTTTTCGCCTTTGTTTTTTGATGAAGGCGGAGATGTAGATATAAAGAGAAATCTAGTTTAGCTCCAGTTTTCCTTTTCTTTCCATATTGCAAGTGTAAGTATCAAATAGTTGTGTCTTCTTCTTTTATTATCCAATCTTTCAATGTTGCTGGCTTGAGGTTTCTAATCTCTTCTGTAAGTTAATTATGAAAAGACTAAATGTGCCAATTGGTGCATGTGATGAAAGTTTATTTACTTCTTCAACTTACTCATTACTTAGTATAGTATTTTGATAATTTTTTTCCATCCGATATCTACGATGGAGTCCAATTAAATTTGGATTTGCACAGGTAAGTCCCACGTTAGAGGCAAAACACTTTCTAACAAAGGTAACTACATATTCAATGAGATATTCAATGAGACTCTCTTGGAAAGAAAAAGATAATCAAAAGGAAAATGAATGAGATAAAAAGTAGACACTGTTGGAAAGAAAAACATAATTAAAAGGAAAAATGAATGAGATAAAAAGTTACTGTAAACTTCTTTGAATCTAATTAAAGTAATAATTAGCAAGAAGACTTCACTACAAATAGGCTTACCAAAAAATTGAAAATACTAAAATTTAGGTCACTAAATTACTAATTAGCTGTTATTCTGTCATAATATTTAAATTTGCTAAGATAAAGGAGACTAGCTAATAATCTAGTGAATACTTGGTCAAGTTCTTTTGAATCACTTTTCAAATACTTCCATTTGATTTAAGACTGCAAACTCCAAGTTGACCTCTGAAGAACTCGTGTTTTGCTTGCGTAATTGACTTCGTGAAGATGTTTGCTGCTTGCTCATTTGTATAACAAGACTTCAAAGTTATTTCTCCAGTAGAAACAAGATTTCAAATAAAGTGATCGCAAATATCTATGTGCTTTGTTCTACTATAAAATGCTGCCATCTTCGACATCGCAATAACAAATTTATTGTCACAAAAAATCTCAGTTGCACCAGCTGAAATCTGATAAAACTAACAACAACTCTCCTTAATCAAACTGCTTGACAAGCCTGTAGAAGTTGTTGCAATATATGTAGCCTCTGAAGTTGATAAGACCACCATTTTCCGCTTTTTTAAACTCCATGAAACTGCTTCAGATTCAAGATTAAACAAGAAACCAAATATTCTCTTTCTATCATCAACGTTGTTTGCATAGTCACTATCAACAACATCAATTAATGTGAAATTTGTCACCTTATAATATTAAATTTCATGATCTGTTATCCATGCGATATATCTTAATACTCTCTTTGCAGCTCTAAGGTGAAGCTTACTTGAATTGTGCATAAGTCTCGATATGACGCCAACAGAGAAAAAAATGTATGGTCTTGTATGAGACATGTAGTTCAAACCACCATCCAAACTTCTAAAATGAGTTGCATTTGTCATTTTAGAACCATCATCACAACACAACTTCTCATTAATATTCATCGGCGTGGCAACAACATTACAATTTACCATATTGATCTTTTTCAAATGTTTTGTTGCATATTTTTCTTTGTGAAAGAAATATACCATCAACTCTCTGTTTTACCTCAAAATCAATAAAATAATGCAGTAAACCAATATCAGACATCTCAAAATTTTTCATAATGCAGTATTTAAATTGACGATACTAAATTTTGAGTGAGTATCGTCACTAAATTTAAATACTGCATTATGAAAAATTTTGAGATGTCTGATATTGGTTCACTGCATTAATTTCTTGATTTTGAGGTAAAACAGAGAGTTGATGGTATATTACTTTCACAAAGAAAAATATGCAACAAAACATTTGAAAAAGATCAATATGGTAAATTGTAATGTTGTTGCCACGCCGATGAATATTAATGAGAAGTTGTGTTGTGATGATGGTTCTAAAATGACAAATGCAACTCATTTTAGAAGTTTGGATGGTGGTTTGAACTACATGTCTCATACAAGACCATACATTTTTTTCTCTGTTGGCGTCATATCGAGACTTATGCACAATTCAAGTAAGCTTCACCTTAGAGCTGCAAAGAGAGTATTAAGATATATCGCATGGATAACAGATCATGAAATTTAATATTATAAGGTGACAAATTTCACATTAATTGATGTTGTTGATAGTGACTATGCAAACAACGTTGATGATAGAAAGAGAATATTTGGTTTCTTGTTTAATCTTGAATCTGAAGCAGTTTCATGGAGTTTAAAAAAGCGGAAAATGGTGGTCTTATCAACTTCAGAGGCTACATATATTGCAACAACTTCTACAGGCTTGTCAAGCAGTTTGATTAAGGAGAGTTGTTGTTAGTTTTATCAGATTTCAGCTGGTGCAACTGAGATTTTTTGTGACAATAAATTTGTTATTGCGATGTCGAAGATGGCAGCATTTTATAGTAGAACAAAGCACATAGATATTTGCGATCACTTTATTTGAAATCTNTTTTTATATTAAGAGTAGACTCATTGATGCTCTTTTGAAAACCACTCTCCTGAAAATAAGAATCAATTTTGAAGTATCATGTCCGTAACGCTTGTATGCCATTAAGTGCCTTTTATTTCTTTTAAATATTATCTTCTTTGCCATTAACCACAAAACCTTCGTGTTGTGAGACATAAACTTGTTAACTTCCTTAGAGTCAGTTGGTTTTGATGATAGACATTTAACATTTTACTCACAAACCTCGCATGAAATAAAAAAGAAAGTAATCTATGTATGACAACACCAAGATGGAAAAGAATATGTGATTGATTACGAAGAAGGAAACCATCAATCTAAGAAATTAGGATCAACATACAGATAACCCAAATCCATCATATAGCTCACCTTGATTGACACACGAAATCAATCTATCTATATAAGGAAAAGATGAAAATTAAGTCAAAGATCTAAGATATAATGACCAGACATGAAAAACAATCAATCCAGCTAAGTTAAGCAAGATGGAGCAACAAATCACGCCAAGGACTCAAGATCTGCTGATCAGACAAGAATCAAGCCAGCAAAATCGAGAAGGATAGAGAAGCGATTTACCATACACATATCTGATATGGACATGGATCAACAAATCTCCTCAATCAAGGAATATCTCAACTATCCTTGATTTAGATAAAAATCCCTTGGGTTATTCCTTAACAAGACCAGTCCTCAAATACTATACAATCTTCGCGTAGCCTTAGTTCTGAAGTACGCACTTCCCTTGAACTTGTACGATTGTCTTCTATCATCTTTCATAAAAGCATTGTATACTTAAGAGAATATAACTGAAAAAGAAAAGAAAAAGAAAAATTTGAGTGTACGATATACAGGTAGAGGTTTTGTCAATTAGAAGTTTTGATTTGCATATCAGACGTGAACTCTGCAAGAATCGTCTGTCACTCACCAAGTTCCATACTACTCTAAAGGAAACCCTTGAAACCCAAGGGGACTGGACTAGGCACCACATTGGTGATCTGGACCAGTATAAAATTTTCGATGTCATTTACTTACTGTGATTGTATTGCTATATATTCGTTTTACTTACACGTAGGTAAGTCGATTGACCATTACTGGAAGTCGATTAAAAGTAGTTTTTACTTCACCCCCTCTTGATTATCAATTGGTATTAGCGCAGGTCTCACCATCTCAGTCCAAAATGACACATTATCAGATCCCTGGAGCTTTACTTCAAGACGGACACTTTTCACACCGTCCACCATACTTCAATGGACAACATTACTCTTACTGAAAAAATAGATTCAGAATTTTTGTCTGGTCAACTGATCATCAAGCAAGTATAGTGATCAATAAGGGCCCAAAGCCTATTCCTGGACTAACTGAAAAGGATGGCACTGAAAAACCATTCGATCCTGAATCATTTGACATCATTAAAGAACAACAAGAGGTGATATATACTAATGCTAGAGCTATAACTTTGCTATATTGTGTAGTGAGTGGAGTAGAATACGACAAAATATCAACATGTGAGAATGCAAAAGAAATGTGGGACAAACTAGAAGTGACGTATGAAGGAATCACAAAAGTAAAGAAAGCTGGGATCAGTTCTCTCATTAATGAGTATGAGCTGTTCAAAATGACCGAAGATGAAAACATTGAATCTATGAACTCAAAACTCTTGGAATGGTATATTCAAATGCATTACAAGTCATGAAATCATTAGAAGTCTTACCAAGGTTTGGAACACTAAAGCTTCCATTCTTTAAGATAGATATTTACAGAAAATTACATATGATGAATTTTGAGGCAACTTAATGGCCTATGAACAGAATCATATTAACATGCACAATTATGATGACAAAAAGAAAACTGTGACGTTTACAGTTGAGACATCTAACATTGGAGATGAAGTCAACAAAAATCAAGATGAAGAAATGACACTCATAAATCGTGGAGTAAGACAAATGCTTAGAGAAAGAAGACAGAGACCTCAATAGGACTTCAAGAATAATGATTTCAAAAGAAATGACGATCGCTGTTACTACTACAGAATAAAATTATCCAAAATGGAGGAGAAGAAACAATCGAAGAAATGAAGATCCAAAAAGTCTCGAAGCATGGGAACAAAGAGAAACAATCGACAATGATGAAATGACAAATTTATGTTTCATGGCTCTAGGTAAAATGAGTGAGGTAAGACCCTTTAGCTTTCCAAACTATAATGATTTCCAAAATTCCGTGTACATGGTTATTGATAAATTATAAAAGGTTATTGATGAGTATAATAAAATTGCTCGAGAAAAGAATGACAGATAGATTCTTCTCAAAGCAAGTCAGATTGAAGTCGACTTACTAATAAAAGAATTTAAAGAAGTAAAAATGCAACTGAACAAAGCCAGGAAATCTCCAAGTCACAGTTCTGTGCGATCTAACAAAACTGCATACTACAGATCTCCAAATCATAGCTCAAACAGATTGAATAGATCTATCTCCAACTCTCATTTTTTTTGAAACTCCTATTAAAATTACTTGCTATACTTGTGGTAATCTTGGTCATAAATCTTTTAACTGTAGAAAATATTCCTCAGGAAAATGGATCTGGAGACCAAAAGCTATTAATCATTAAGGACCCAAAAACACTTGGGGTACCTAAAAGAAGTTAATTTTGTTAATTTGCAGGAGCAATCTAAGAAAATCTACAGGAAAAGAAAGTGGGTACTTGGCAGTGGATGCTCCATACATATGCGCGGAAAGAAAGAAAACTTCAAAACTATAAAAATGATTATGAAGGATGTGTTAGATTGGGAGACAACGCTAAAGGAGAAGTAACCAGAGTTGGAAATATTGCTCTCAGTTCATCATGCGATTTAATTGAAGTATATCTTGTTGACGGACTCTAACACAACCTCCTCAGCATTAGTCAACTATATGATGTTGGATTTCAAGTTATGTTCAATACAACTAGCTGCATCATCAAACATCCTGAAAAGTAGTTAACACTTATTGGTGATCGAGTAAACGATAATATCTTAAATAATGTCGATTTTACCTATCTTACTTGTCTTACTGCAATCTTCAGTGATCCCTGACTATGACATAGAAAACTTGAACATGTAAGTCTCCATGCGCTTGAGAAACTCTCTAGACTTGAACTAGTCATTGGCTTGCCAAAACTAAAGTTTGAGAAAAACCATATCTTTGTGATTATGCATGTCAATGAGTAAGAAGACTCGTTCATCCTTCAAAGGAAAAGATATTGTAAGCACTTCTAAACCCCTTCAGCTTCTTCATATGGATCTTTTTGGTCCTACTTGAACTACCAGCATTAAAGGTAAAAGATATGCTTTCGTAATTGTTGATGACTTCTCAAGGTTACATGGGTAATATTTCTAACTCATAAGAATGAAGCTTTTGCTAACGTTGAAGTCTGTAGAAAAGTTCAAAAAGAGGCAAGGTATTTCATTACAACCATCCATAGTGATCATGGTCACAAATTTGAAAATAACTCACTCGAAGAATTATGTGCTCAAAATGACACTACTCGAAACGTTTCCTCACCTAGATCTCCTCTAAAAAATGGAGTAAAAGAAAGAAAGAATCATTCACGACAAGATACAAGAAAAATGTTTCTCGATCGAAGTCTTCGCGATCACTTTTGGGCATATAAGTACTGATTTTCATATACTTAACAAATGCCTAATCAGACCTATACTAAAGAAGACTCCCAATGAACTATGGAGAGGCAAGAAACCAAACATAAGTTATTTCCATCCTTTCGGATGCAAATTCTTTATCCACAATAATGGTAAGATCAATCTCGGTAAGTTATATCCAAGAAGCGACGAACGTACTTTTTATAGGGTATGCCCCTATTAGCAAAGTTTTTTGTGTTTTTAATAAAAGAACTTTAAGTTTTGAAGAATCTATACATGTGGTATTTGATGACACTAACCAAAGAGTGAAGGAAGTTGAAACCGGTGACGATGAAATTACCTCTCTAAATCCAGCTGAGGATACACAAATCGTCAACATTGAACTGAATATTGAATAGTCAACTACTACAGAAGTAGAGTTGACTACCCCAATAGACAAAACCACCAATCCAAGGGAATGGAGACACGATGCTAGCTACCTTTGAAAATTTCATCCTTGGAAAACCCGATGACAAAATTTAGACCCGATCTTCACTCAAAAAACAAGCTTCTATGGCTTTCATATCTCAAATGGAACCAAAGAGAATAAATTAAGCTATGTAGGACAAATCATGGGTACAAACAATGAGAGAAAAACTTGATCAATTTGAAAGAAATCAAGTGTGGATTCTTATTGAAATACCTAAAAATTGCTTAGTAACCGAAACCAAATTGGTGTTTTGGAATAAGCTGGATAAACGTGGAAAAGTTATTTGTAACAAAGCAAGATTAGTTGCTCAAGGCCACTTACAACAGGAAGGTATTGATTACGACAAAACTTATGCACCTGTTGCCAGCTAGTCTATTCGTATTTTGCTCGTATATGCATCCTTTAAATGATTTAAACTTTTTCAAATGGATGTAAAAATGCATTTTAAATGGGTTTATAAAGGAAGAAGTGTTTGTCACCCCCCCCCCCCCC
>NC_028639.1:9040932-9060586 GCF_001406875.1 Solanum pennellii
CCCCCGTTTTGAAAACACTTCTTGTCCTGATTTTATTTATAAACTCTCCAAAGCTCTTTACGGTCTCAAACTAGTTCCAAAAGCTTGGTATGAAAGATTGAGCACCTTCTTACTTCAAAATAATTTCCTAAGGGGGAAAATTGACACAACTCTTTTTATTCAAAGATCTGGTTTGTATATTCTTATAGTTCAAATTTATATTGATGATATTATTTTTGGAAGCGCTAATCCCTCCTTGTGTGAGAATTTTGCAAATCTAGTGAAAGACGAATTTGAAATGACTGTAATAAGAGAACTCACATTCTTCCTTGGAATTCAAATCAAATATTCAACTAATGGAACCTTCATTAATCAAACTAAGTACACAAAGAGTTGATCGAAAATTCGTACTTGAAAAAGGGAAAGCTTTTTGGACCCCATCAGTCCTTCCACATGCCTTGAAATAGTTGCACAAGGGAAATATATGGATGAAAAATTATATAGAGGAATGGTTGGATCACTATTGTATCTCACTTCTAGTTGACCAGACATCATGTACATCGTATGCAAATGTGAAAGATTTCAAGCTACTCCAAAGGAATCACATCTCACTGATGTAAAAAAAAAACGAATTATTCGCTACCTGATTGACACCACAGAATTAGGACTATGGTACCCTCACTCATCTAATTTGAATTAATTGGGTATTCAGATACTGAATTTGCAGGTGACATGAATGATCGCAAAATTACAAGTGGAACATGCCAAATTTTGGGACAATCCTTAGTATCATGACTAGCAAAAAACAGACCTAGCTTGCCTTATCCACTACTGAATCAAAATATTTTGAAGTTGGAAGTTGTGGTACTCAACTAATTTGGATGATGCATCAATTACTTGACTATGATCTCTCTTATGAATCTGTTCTGATTTTTTATGATAATACTAGTGCAATTAGCCTATCGAAATATATATTGTGCATCATTCTAGGGCTAAGCATATTGATATCAAACATCATTTTATTTGATATCATTTTGAAAATGGGGATTTTTCATTAGAATTCGTAGATTCTGAAAATAGTTAGTTGATATTTCCACAAAGCCTTTACTTGAAGAGAGATTCTGGTTCCTTAGAAAATGTCTGTATTACTTATTTTAATTAATTTTGTTCCTTATGCATTTAATGTTTTCTTTTGTTTTTTTGGAATTGTATCTTTTCACCGCCTCTTCCGCTTCCTGTACATCCGTCCTCTCTTTTCCTTTCAATCTTCTCCTTTTCCTTTTATACTACTCCCCTTTCTTTTAAAAAACCCTTCTTCTTCTATTTCTTCTCTCTTGTAAACTCTATTTAGTTTCCTTGTTTTCGTCTTCCTTATTCAATCTCAATATGACTAGAACTCATTCCATGGCTTCTCAAAAACCCTCCGTTCCTTTGAGTTCTGTCGAAATCAACATCTTGTACGTCTCTTTTGACTCTCCCATAGGACCAAAGGTTACTGGTTCTATATCTTCAAAGAAGAGGGACCCTACATCAATATAAAAGGTTTCAAAGAAACCTTGCACCATTGCATCAGGATCTCTCTCTCCCACAGACATGCACAAGTTTTGGGGAATCGAACAGAAGCACATGTATGAGAATTTCAAATATCGACCCATCGTCCCTAGTCGTGTGGTTAATCTTAGTCAACTAATAGACTCTTATTGCCCGGTAAGCTCCTATCCTAAAGTTAAAAAATTATCATTATTTTTACTTTTTGTGGTCTTGAAGTTTTTGAAGAGGTTGTTTGACTCTTCTCTACGAATCTTCGCATATCTCCTGAAAGTGGTGAACTAGAAAGATTGGTCTTGGGTAATCATCTTATCATTAATGAACTGGTTTTTGAGGATGTGTTTGGTACAAAGTTTTTGTGTGATTCTGTATATGAACATAATACCCGATGATTTTGAAGTCTCTTTAGAAGGTGCTAAGAAAGCTGTGGCGGAACAGGAGTCTGATATCTCTGACTTTGGGCCTTTGTCACTATGTTTTGAAAATCGTATATTGACGTATATTATTGCTAACACCCCCATTCCTAAGAAAGATTCCCTGAGTAATATCTCTTCTCGGGATGTGTTTATTCTCTACTGTGTATTGAGGAAATACCACATAAATTGGATGGTATGGTTCAAGGAATACATGTGGGGAAGTTCCAACAATATGAATGCCTCTACCAGCTTGGCGTATGGACTGCTCATTTCACGGGTTCTGGTGGATCGTCTTATTGATCTCTCAATGTTTACTCCTCTTTTTGTTAATGCTACTTATAATTCCAACACTTTTTTAAGCACGGGGTATGTGCAGGTAAAAAATAAGTGGGTCAAAAAGGAATCTGTTAAGACAAGGGTTGAGAACCCCAAGCCTACAAAAATCTCTGCCAATTCAGCCGCCATTCTAATACAGGAAAATGATGAGCTTAAGACTCGGCTTCTAGCAGTAGAATGGGCTTGGAGACTCTTCACGACGTTGTGGAAAAAGTCTTTCGTCTGCAGAATGATTCAAGTACTGACGTGGGTAAGGTTCACATTGTTATGACAGGAATTAAATAGGAAGGCATCTCCACTGTCAACCGATTGATTAAAAAAGTTGACTTACGTATGAGTGGAGTCAGCTCATATAAAAATGATCTTGCAGTTACTGTTTAGACCACTTACTCCAGTCTCTCTCGCAATGTGGAACGTTCAGACGCCTCTTTTTGTGGAAATGTTATCAACACCCTCAAGTACTTTTTGGGTCATCGTTAGCCTCTCCACTTCAAATTGTTGCTTTTCTTGCTGTTTTTGGACTAACGTTTAATAGGGGTCTATCCTTTCTTACTTTGTAGACCATCTAATGAGGGCAATCTAACCTCTACACTTCTTTGATATTGTCTGCTTTTATTTATTATATCTCTGTGTGGTTTTGTGTTCTTTTTGATTATGCCAAAGGGGGAGATTGTTTCCCATCATTTTCTCTTTAAGACAGGGGGAGTTACACTATTATTCGATCTCAGAGGCAAGGGGAGTTAAAGAACCAACAAACAGTTTCTAACAGGGAAGTACTTTTGACTTATTATACTTCATACTAAAATTGTGATCAAGTTGTGATCAAGTTGTTATCATAAAAAAAGCGGAGATTGTTAACTCCTTAGAGTCAGTTGGTTTTGATAATATACATTTAACATTTTACTCACAAACCTCGCATGCATTGAAATAAAAAAGGAAGTAATCTATGTAGAAAACACAAGGATGGAAAAGAATATGTGATTGAATTAAGAAGAAGAAAAGCATCAATCTAAGGAATAAGAATCAACATACAAATGGCCCAAATCCAACATATAGCTCACCTTGATTGACAGATAAAATTAATCTATCTATAGAAGGAAAAGATGCAAATTAAGTCAAAGATCCAAAATATGTCGGCCAAACATGGAAACAATCAAGCCAGGTAAGTTAAGCAAGATAGAGCAGTAAATCATGCCAAGGACTCAAGATCTGCTGATCAGACGAAAAATCAAGCTAGCGAAATCAAGAAGGATACAGAAGCAGTTTACCATGCACATATCTGATATGGACATGGATCAACAAATCGCCTCAATCAAGGAATTTCTCAACTATCCTTGATTGAGAAGAAAATCCCTTGGATTATTCCTTAACAAGACCAGTCCTCAAATACTATATAATCCTCACCTGGACCTAGTTGTGAAGTACACACTCCACTTGAATTTGTACGATATCTTCTATTATCTTTCATAAAAGCATTGTATACTTGAGAGCATACAACTGAAAAAGAAAAGAAAAAGAAGGATTCTGAGTGTAGGTTATGCGGTTGTGTCAATTAGAAGTTCTGATTTGCATGAGAATTATACAAGAATCATTTGTAACTTACCAAGTTCCATACTGTTCTAAAGGAAACCCTTGAAACACAAAAGGGACTGAACTAGGCACCATATTGGTGATCCGAACAAGTATAAAATTCTTGGTGTCATTTACTTGCTGTCATTTTATTGCTATATCTTCATTTTACTAACATGCAGGTAAGTCGACTGGCCATTACTGGAAGTCGACTAAAGGTAGTTTTTTAATTCACCCCCTCTTGATTATGAAAACTTCCTCTTCAAAATCATTATTTAAAGAGACAAATTTAGCATCAAATTAGTACACTGGCCAATTGAAATTAGTAGCCAAGGATAATAAATTTCTCACATTTTCAAAGCGGTCAACAAGAGAAAATGTTTTGACAAAATCAATACGTTATTGTTGGGAATAACTTTCTGCGGCAAACCTTACCTTATGTTTTTGAATATTGCCATTATGATTCTTGACTTTAAACACTCATTTTATCCCAAAGGCTTTCTTTCCTTCTGGAAAATTTACCAAGTTCTGCGTTTGATTCTTTTGAGTAGCCATCAACTCCTCTTCCACAGCCTTGCACCATTTATCCTCTTTTTCAACATCTTCGAAGAAATTACGATCTGAAACAAGTAAAATAAAATTAGATGTACTGTTAGCATATCTAGGATTTTATTTCCTATCTCTTGCTGATCTTCTTAATGGAGTTGGCGCAAAAGCTTTTTCCAAATATTGGAGAAGTTTCTCGTGCATTTGATGAGATAGCTAATAAACCAGCCAAAAAAGGATCTGCTACATACTCTTGATTAACAATGTCGTTAAAACTCAACGATTGAATGTTTAAACTTTCATTTGCTGAACCAAAGTTCCATCTTTATTGACCGTAAGTTTGCCGCTCACTGAATTATATAACTTATAAGCCTTGAATTGTGTGTTATATTAAAAAAAATACATTTTTTCATATTTTTCATCAAGCTTACGTCAACTTGTGAATTTATCAAGGCATAAGTTATTCATGTAAATGGCTTACCATGGGCTTATTACCTCTCCCAACTTCAAATAGTGTTAGATTAAACACGACTTTGTGGGAGTATCATTCAGTAGATAGACAGTAGTGACTACAACTTTATCCCAAAAACACTTTAGTACACCTCTGCCTTCCATCATGCTTCTGCCCATCTCGACAATTGTGGTTCTTTCGCTCTGCTACACCATTTTGATCTTCGTATAAGGTGTTGTGAGTTCTCTGTGTATTCCATTTTTCTTGCAAAGAAAATGAATTCTTAATATACACTCACCACCTCTATATGTCCGAATAGTTTTAGATCCACTTTGCCTCTCAACAAGAGATTTAAATTTCTTGAAATTATCAAAAAATTCAAGTTTAAATTTTAAGAAATATAAACTCATATGACTATAATCATCAGTAAAAAAGCAAAAAGTTTCGACTTTACCTTTCCCTGAAATGCCTTTTTTCACTTTTTTCATGTGACATTAGAAGCCTATCACTACTAAAAAAAGAGGGAAAAAAGGACGGACAGAAAAGCGATGGACGGCATCGCTCAAAATAATGACGGTTTTTGAGACGTCGTCCGTCGCTTTATTGTATATCTCAGAAGCGCTTAAATCAAATGTGAAAATAGAGAAATGAGAGTTTCCATTATATTGAAAGAGTAAAAAGTAACCGATCACAATTGAATAAATTGATTTCATCCACGGTTGAGCCATTTGGTGCCATTTAAGTTTTGCAATAATTTAACTTGGCAGTTTGCTCCGGTGGAACCTCAAGGAACAAAAATTCAAGCATCCGCCAGACTGTTTGCTTGGCTAAAGAAAGTTCGGGATGATGCTTAACGTCCAGATTGGATGATACTGCATGTTTATGATAAAATCGGTATGTATTGAAACACACAGAAAAGTTTAAGACAATATTAGACCAAGTAAAAAAAAGGCTAGAGACAGTCTCAAGGGTGGCTCATTGCACACCGGAGGTGCAAACTCAGTCGGAGCAATTACAAGAGAGATGGTAAGTTCTAATTCAAACTTTTAAATTAATAATTAGTTGATTTATATATATCATTATAAATTTCAGTTTTTTATTTATAGGAAAAAGAATTGGAACGCTCGTGGATAAGGATGGCAATGAAATTGGGAGGTGTCGGTTCCGCAATCGTTCAGTTACTGGTCTGGTCAGGTTCTGGTTAATCCCGACAAGAACCAGTAGGTAGGGGGTCTGGGATAGGCAACAGAACAGAAACCAAAAATTACCGGTTAGTCCCGGTCCGGTAAATACCGGTTCCGGTCCTGGTTTCGTTCGTTCTTTGTAAAATTATAATTGTGAATTATCCATTGAGAGTCGTTGGGTAACGGGTTGTGGGCCCCACCAACGACTCTTTCACCCACTTTTCTCCACCTTACACCCCCTACACCCCCTCCCCTAACTTTTCTTCATACCCTTAACTTTTAAAAACTACATTTTCATTCTTTTTCTTACCTATAAGTACCACAAAATTTTCATTCTTTTCATTCACAAAAAAATCATCTTCTATTCTCTCAACTCTCTACTCTCTAATCTCTTATTCTTTTTGAAATTATGAATTTGGTCTTTGAAAATTGGATTTGGAGCTTCAAAATTTAAGTTTCAACTTTCAATTTTCGACTTTCGATCATACACATCTACTTTTTTAAGTAGAAGTTCGACACGTTCGTTCCAACTTCCAACTTCCAACTTCCATCTCATTTTTTTCATTTAGTTATTTATTTATTTGCAATAATTATTTATTTATTTTGTAAGTAAATATTTATTTGCATTACATTTTCGTATTATATATAATTTACTCACTTTTCATATTTGAATATGAATTCTGGTAAAAATGTTGTTGAAAATGGTAAAAAAAAGCATAGTTGAGATGGTTAATAATATGAGAAACTTTAGATCCACCACTAATAAAAAAAATCGATAGTTATTCTAAATCTAAAACTAAAAAATCTTGTGTAGTAAGAATGAATACGAATGATTATACGCATGTTAATGATACTGTTTTTGTATTGCTAGTAATTGTGGATTAGATCCTTATCATGAACATATACAAAGAAGGTTTGATAATTTTTATGAGAAATTGCCTGAAGATGATAATGTTAATGATTATATTGATACGCCTAATTTTGATGATGATGATGATGAAACTGAGTCACCTCTGCTAGTATTCTCAGTACCTCTCCCAGTTTTGCTCCTAGTCCCGCTAACTTTCGTTGTCCTGCTCCCGTTCCCCCCTACATCTTAGGCCTAAGGTAGAACCTGCTAAAAAATCAGTTGTGTGACAATTTATGACACAAAATGAAGATAAAACACAAGCTATTTGTAATGAATGTAAACATAGATTGAATCATAAAATTGTAGGAAAACAAGGTGGGACGGGATATTTGAGTAATCATTTAATATCATGTTGTAAAAATGACTTTTTGCATGCTAAAGCGGTAGCCGAAGCTAAAAATAATGGTACCCCCCTTCTTGAGTAGGAGTAGGCGTCTCTAATATGATTCAAACACAATTAAATCCTTCTAATATTTCTGGCTTTAGTTTACCACGGTCATGTAGTAGAGAAAAAGATCTTGAAGAATTAGGTAAAATGATTGTTGTTATGGGTTTGCCATTTAGTTTTGCGGAAAATTTTGGATTTATTCATTATATTCAAATTGTGTAAAATCCACATTTTAAAGGTTTTGCTAGAAATATAATTAAAAAAGTTATATTTGATTATCAAGCTCAACATTTTCAATATTTTCATTTTTTATTTTATTATAATAATTATAGCTAGTACTTCTGATATGGGTCGTAGTGTAAACGGTAATGATTATTTGAATGTTACTACACATTAGGTTGATTGAAAAATTTTGAAAATATTTTATTCCTATTACTCGAATTTATTTAACTGCTTGTTTGTTAAACCCTCATTAAAAGATGTAGGTGCATCTAGGGCGGTTGAAAAAATATATTTTAATTTGGATATTGATAGTGAAAATGATGGAATACCTAGGAGTAGACTTAATGAAGATGATATTGATAGTTATTTGGATTTTTATCTTCAACTTTCTCATAATAATAGAAATGATTTTGATGCATATCGTAATTAAAATACAGAACCTACTGCTGATGTTCTAGAATGGTGGAGCAATCGCGCCAAAGGATTTACAAAACTTCAATCGGTAGTTCGAGATGTCTTAGCTATTCAAGCATCTTCTGTAGCTTCGGAAGGTGTTTTTAGTGCAACAAGGTTCAAATTGGAAAGCATAGGCATTCATTAGCAACAAATAACTTGGAGATATTGATATTATTTAGAGATTGGATTAATGCCGAGAGAAGAAATTTAGATCGTGAACCACTATCGATAAAATTTAAAAATGACGTTGATGAAATAATGCAAGATTATAGTGACAACGACATTGAAGCAATGAAGGATTTATCTATTCAACCAATTCCCAATCATGTTACTAGAGAAATGTTAAATGATTTAAGAAAAGATCTCTATGGTAACATGAACTATTAAATTTAAATGTGTAATTGTGTATTAGTATGAGTATGACAATTCGAGGTTTAATTCAAACAGAATTCTTCCTAGAAGGTGGCTATGTAGATTAGATCTTTTAATACTTTATTAATATTTTTGTAGATCAAATTGTACTATTCAATTAATAATAAAATAAAAGTATAGACTATTCGCCTTAAATTTTTTTATTACAGTCTTAAATATAATTTTTATTATTGTGAAATTTAAACTTTTATAGTTTTTTAAAGTTTGAAATTTAAACTTTTATAAACTCAAAGTTTGAATTTTAAATTTTCAAACTTTCATATTAATAGTTTGAATTTAAATTTTCAAATTTTTGATAAAAATTTAAACTTTTATATTTTTAAACTTTAAAGTGTGAAAGTTTTTAAAACTTTAAAGGTTAAAGTTTGAAAGTTTGTAAATTCAAACTTCCAAACAATAAATATATAATTTTAAATTTAAATTCAAAATCTCAAACTATGAATATAAAATTTTAAATTTAATTAAACTTTCAAACTATAACTATAAAATTTTATATTTCACACTTTGAAAGTTTGAAAAGTATAAATTTTTAACTTTAAAAGTTTGAAAAAGTATAAACTTTTAACTTTAAAATAATAAAATTTTTAATAATTAATTTTTTTTAATAATTTTTTTGAAAAAAACTAGCCGTGCATCCCGCTAAACCGATCTGGTCCGGTCCGCTACCGATTCACTAGCGGACTGGGACGGGTACTTTTTCAAGTATTCGGAATTATCAGTATCGGTCCGTCCCAGTTTCGGCTTTTGGTTCCCAATTTTGTGCCGGTTGTCAGTCCCGGTTCCGGTACCGTCGCCAGCCTTACTCGTGGATTCGCTACTTCGGCCCCCGATAACACCTACGACAACAGTTCGGATGATGATGATGATTGTGTAGGAGCTACTCGCTAGCTAGTTTACATCTCTAGACATTTATGAATTTTTTGTAAATTTGAAACAAATCTTTTTGTTAATTTGAAAGACTTTATAAGTCTTTAAATTTTTATTTATCTTTCGAATGTTATTTTAAGCTTCTTGTTTTATGTTGTGTGTATTGTTTATATAAATGTGTTTGTTGCGTATATATAATTGTGTGTTTATTGGGTTGAATTGTATTTGCATTGCAGGTGGCTGACAGTTTCTGCTGCCAAAAAAATTGCAGACAAAGCGACAGACAACGTGGTTTTGTCCGTCGCTTTCTGGGTTTTTATTTTTTAAAACCCCAGAAAAGCGACGGATAGTGTGGTTTAGTCCTTCACTTTTTTTTTGACTTTTTGAAAAAATAATTTCCAGAAAAGCGATAGATAGTGTCCTTTTGTCAGTCGCTTTTCTGGGATTTGCAAAAAAAACATATTTTCACAAAAGCGACGGATTGCGTCGCATTGTAAAAATTAAAAAAAAAGAAAATCAAAGCATATCGACGAAGTCTGTCGCTTTTGTTAAAAAAATTCAAAAAAAATAATCAATTTGCGACGCCGTCCATTGCTTTTGAAAAAGAGTTGAGCCAAAAAGCGATGCACAAAATTGCGTCGCTTTTAGCCAACTACTTCGCTTTTTTCCGTCTCTTTTTGACATATTTCAGTAGTATCTTTTCATGAGTTTGCAAAGAACTAATTAGTTCATCAAAAGTATAATCAAATAAGACACGAGATTCCTCAATCACATTAACAATATGTTCAAATTTGAAGTAAGACTCCTTAAAAGAATTTCTACAAGAGTTTCTTCAAATATATTTTCACCATATTACTTTATTTGATTTACAAATAAGATTGGATAACGGACCGGAATGGGATCACCTGATCGGAACGAACCCATACCGGATCGAAAAGGAACGCATTGACCGGTACCAGGATGAACCGGACTGAAATTACCGGGACGGATACTCGGTTCCGTTCCGTCCCACTATATACCGAAATGGAAGCGGAACGAACCGGAATGGAACGGGATTTGATAAACGGGATGACACATCTAGTGATTTCAAAAAATAATTTTTTGGAAATACGAAAATATGATTTTTTTATTTTTCTAAGTTTAAATTAATAGTTTTTAAATTTATAATGTAATTTTTTACTTAAGTTTATTTTAAAGATATTTTTCAAAAAAATTTTACTTATTAAGTTTGCAAGTTGAGTCTACTTAAGTTTTCAAGATTTAAATCTTTTGAAGTTTATAAGTTATTACTTATTATTTATTAATGTTTACAATTTATAAGCTATATTTATACTTGTGTCTTGTAATATAAATAAATTAAATTTGTAATTTTGAAAAAGTTATATAAAAATAAGGATAAAACAATTACACAATTAAAAAACATCAATTTAATTTATTTAGGCAACCACCTTCTAGGAAGGATTCTGTTTCAACTAAGTCTCAAGTGTAATACTAATAGTTGTATAGTCCAGTAAATCCTCTTTCTAACTCAGCTATAGATTGCCGTAATCAACTTCTGGTCTTGGTAACGCTTGTTGAGGATCTTGAAGTTCGATGCCATCGTCACTACCACATCCAATGGCTGAATCTATGAAAAGTTCAAATTGACTATCTAACTTTGAAAGTCCTTGATTTCTCGCTCAACATTTATCCAATCTCTAAACAACACTGATATCTCTAAGCTGTCTTCTGCTAACGAATATCTGTGGTCTCCAATTTGAAATCTTTCCGCGCTGAAGGCTGTCTCCGAAGCTACTGATGATCCTTGAATTGCAAGCACATCCTTCACCATCCTACTAAGTTTTGAAAATTGAGTTTCACGAGCCCTCCACCGGTTCAATATTGTGGTATACTTTCATAGTTCGTAATATCATTGAAATCCTGTTCAATATATTTAACAAATTCACATTTATTAGAAGAGTCAAGACCAAGTTTATGTTTCATACGTCCATGAGCACCTACTTGAGGCATAGACGTTTGAGGATTTTCAACATTATCTAAGGAAGAATATTTATCATACATTTCTTTAACAGGTAATTTTATACTATTTTGACATGTTACCAAATCAAGTTCTTCTTCTGATTTAATATCTAAATTTTGATACATGCATTCAACTAAAGCTTTTGCACCATATTCTTTATATTCGAGGTTGGAAAGAGTTGCAGTAAAATAAATTTGAGGGATAGGAAAAAGATATTTCTTAAATTTTTTAATCATAACTTCAATGTAGTGGTAAATAAATTATTTGTTTTAAATTCAGAAAAGATAGATGAAATCTCACATATGTGTATTAAAATTTCAAAATAGTAGGATAATATATTCGAGAAATTTTTTTTAGTAGCATCATAAAATGATTTCAAAATTATTCTAAGTTCACTTACTTCATTCCAATCACTATCATTAATTTTAAATTCAAGATAAGCATTATGATTATTAAATAGCGTAGTAATAGGTTGTCCATATGCATAAGCAACTTCAAGCATATCATAAAAGGAATTCCATCTAGTTTTTACATGCGTCGGAACTTTTCTAAACGGAAGTTTAAATACATTACAAATCTCTTTAAATTTATTAATTTTACTACTACTATTTATATGAAAAATATAAAAACAAGCATTATCAATTTATCAAAATTATTTTCAAATAATTTCATACCGTCACTAACAACCAAATTTAATATATATGCAACACATCTAACATGAAAAGCATATTTACTAATAGCATAAAGTCTAGGTTCTAGCATATTAATAGCATTTAAATTAGCAGAAGCATTATCTAATGTAATACTAATTACTTTATCATAAAGACCGAAAAAATATAAAATTTTCAACACAGTAGTAGCAATATACATTCCGATTTTTTTCTTTTGACAAATTTTATAACCAATAATTTTTTTTTGCAAATTCCAATTATAACCAATCCAATGTACAGTAGCAGTTAAATAATCAAAACCATTAGGACTACGATCCATATCAGTAGTAAAAGCAACTCTACAATCCATTAGTTCAAAATATGCACGTAAATATTGACAATATTTTCTTGAAATTCAAAAATTCTCTTTTTACCATGCTTCTTGATAAACCTTAGTACTAGAATTATATGTCTCACGAATATATGCAATAAAATTCAGATGTTCTCTAAAACTAAAAGGTAAACCACAAACAACAACCATTTTAGCAAAATTTTCACGATCACGATTCTTGTTATAGGTTCGATGCGTAAGAGGACCACTTCGGTTCGAAGTATTTAATCCACCTTGAACCATATTTGATCCTCTAGCCGATGCTTCAATGCTAGAATTTTCACCAACTTCAAGAGAAGAGATATATGCAAACTACTCTTTACTATGCTTGTTAATCAAATGTTTTTTTAGTCCCTCCATTGAACCTCCACTCCTACCAGATGTATATTTAAAATTTTGTTTACAAATATTACATATACTAAAAGTTTTTTATTCATTCAAATAACAAAAACTTCCACATATGTGATTTTAAAGAACATTGTACCAATATGGGGACGAGTAGTTCCAATCGTAGGTGGAACTTCAGTACCTATAATAATGAGGTCAGGACTAATCGGTGTATCATCTAAATCTACTTCTTCATCTATATTTAATTCTTCATCAATTTCTAATTCTTCATTTTCTTAATTAATACCATAATGTCTTTCATAAAGTTCATGAAAAATTATAGGAGTATCCGAATTAATATATATAGGACCGGGACATGAAAAACTAGTTTCATTCACATGCGTAAATTTATCTGTATTTATTCTAACAAGAGGAAATTTAGTTTTGGAAGAACTTGCACCTTTATTTATTTTCTTAACTAAATTTTTTACTTATTCTACTAGACCTTTTTTACCTCCACTTTTTTTAGAAGACTCCATGATATAAAATTATAAATTACAAAATACAAAACTTAACAAGAATAAATAATATAGTAAGAAAAACTTACCAGTTATAAATAATAAATACAAAAAATAAATTTAAGATTAGAGAGTGGAACGAAGTTATCAAACGTTTGTTAAGAACAAACTATTATAACCAAAATTAAAAAAGTGATGTCGAAACTTGAATTTGTAGAAGATTCCTCCTCCAAAATACACCAAAATCCAAATCACCAAATGATATTATGAATGAAATTTAGAACTTGAATATAGAAAGTCTGAAATTTTGAGAAAGATAATCGTTAAAACTTAGAAACTTGGATGAAAATATATATTCTCAAACTTGTGTATATATAGTTTTTAGAAATTGTTTGTGAATTGTGATTATATGGTGGAAATGTGAAATTAAATAATATAGCCATTTGATTGTTTGACCGTTTATCAAAAATGATCGTTGGCCAGCCAATTTGCCATGATCCTGACGTTATAATTTATGCCTTTATGGGGTGTTGACACCCAATTTTGGTCTAGTATTTTCAAAATTTAGGACTTTTACGTTTTATTTATTCAATAGTTCAAGGTACACTATAATTTTAAATAAATAAGTTTATCTATAACTATCCTTATTTGTCAAATTTTAGGAATTTTTCTCAGTTAATTTAAATTATATTATTTTTTGTCACAGTCGATTAAATACGTTAAAATATTTTTTCATTTTTGATTAGATCGTTATTTTTGTTAGATTCATGTCATTAGTCACATTTATTACATTTTTGATATATTAATTTTATTCGTTACATTTGTTAATATTTATTTTATATTTTTTGCACAATCTAAAAAATTATTTAAATACGAGTGAGTTTTGCATATGCAGATTAACCAATAAGTTTGGGTCACAATCTTGAGCGCATAAATTGAGGCAAACGACTAACTATTCAGTATTTAAGATTAGGTCAAAAGCTAAGGTGATGAATAATATTGAGGGGGTAATTTTTTTCAGAATTTTTAATATTAAAAGAAATTCTTCAATTCTCCATAATTTTCCAGCAAAAGCTCTGCCGGAACCCGGCAAACCACCCCTTAAATCTCCCATGATACCTAGCTGGCCAGTAGCTCACACAAACCCACCACCACCATCGATCCTTTGTTCTTCAACACAAGAAATCAAACCCCTTTCATTTTTCCCCATTTTCCCGGCCACAACGCTGAAACAACCTCTCCCCCAAACCAACTTAAATCACCCCTAAACGATTCCATTATTTTTCTATTCTCTGTCCGGAAAACCAAATACTCAAACAACAAACCTGAGAAAACCAACCCCAAAACCCCTTCATCTACTTGGTTACAACCAGACCCATATCGTTGTGATACCAAACTTCGATCAGCAAAAACCATACCCCGACCCAAAGCTGCGAACTCCAAGGAAGCATACATTAACTGTGGGCTCGAAGCTCAACCCTTTTTCTGCGTCAGCTCTGAGCTACAGCTGCCCGCAACCACGCCGGAACGACGGTAAAAAAAATTCGAATCTCCAGACTCCAACTCCGGTGAATGACCCGCTGTCGCAACATTAAATTCGGTGAGCTCCTAATGGCAATGCAATTCTCTTTTATTTGTTTATTTTTTTTATTCTATTTTTTGCTTACCGATCTGCTTTGTTCCTTCATATATATATGGGGTGGTATGTTACTGTTAATATTTTATTTTCGATGCTAGGTCTCTTTGCTTGTTAGGTCTATGTTGATTTTTGTTAGTTTTCTAATTTTTAGATCTGCATCTTTAGTTTTATTTGACTATTTTGCTTTTAGTTGAGTTTTATTTGTTTTTGTCTTAGTCTTAATTTTATTTATTATGCTATTAACCTTTTTGACTATCAAATAAGGTAGTGTGTAGTGTAGTTTGGTGTTTGTTTTCATTATTTTTAATTCTTAGCTTTGTACAGTTAGCTGGACGATTTTATCTTATTGTTGAATATATGGCGTTTACAAATATTTTATTAATGAGTAATATGTTTTGGTTGCTACTTTTTTTTTTATTATTTTAAATTATTGTTAAGTTTGTATATGTTTTTGTTGACTCCTTATGCTGCTGATAGTTATCAATTATTATCATTACTATTGTTGGTTGTGTTATTCATTCATGTTAAAATGCATTTTTCTTGCTTCATTATTGTTTATTATTTTTGCTTCAATTTATATTATTCTAAGAATGTCCAGCGTTTCTTTGTTATTATTTAATTACAAATTTTACTATCATTTTGTTCATGTTATCATTTTGGTTGTTGCATTTTTATTTAAATTATCGCATATTGATTTTATATTAGTTTAGGTTGCATGTTAAATGGCCAATGAGAAAATCTTTTCGTCAGTTTTGGAGGCCTCCCGAATGTTAAAAGGCAGATATTTGGATTAAGTGTATATATGTTCTTTATTTAAATTGGCCGATGAAGAAATTACCGTCGATTTTTTAGGCCCCCATGTTAATAAGATGAGTTTTTATCTTTAATTTATTATTTGATTTATTCATATTTATACATTACTAACACTTTTACTAAGTGTCTTTACAGGTACCCAGAGGTGCTTCTCCTTGAAATTATTCGAATGTAGTTTGAATCATACTTTTTATTCATATTTTGTATATATTGACGTTAGACAGACTTTAGGTCGTTTCTTATATTTTCTTATTTTATTATTTGTGCATATTGAATGTTTATTATACTTGTACATTATTTTACTCTCCTCCTTAATTTGAAAAAAAAATGAATTCAGTCGGGACCCACATTTGCGGATTTCAAAGGGTGCCTAACCCCTTCCCTTTGGAATAATTTGGACCCCTTACCTAGAATTAAATTGATTTTATAGTTCACTTAATGGTTTCCTAGCTTTTTCCTAAAATTAGGTGGCGACTCCTTTAAAATAAGTTTATTCTTTAAATTCTTTTAAAATTCAATCAATTGATCATTTTTCGAATCACCACGACATTCTGCCCTATTTGAATAATGTAGGGATGTAAATATGGGGAATTGACCATTGGGGAATGGAGTTATGGGGATGGGATGAGACATTGGGACGGCATCAACTTTTAATTAAATCTGCATGTAGGCGGCAAGGGAGCAACTTTTAATTAAAGCTGCAGGGGCAGGGAGGGGGAGGGGTCGCATGGGTAGGGGTGGGGTATTATTATTTAATATAAAATATAAAATACAATTTATAAATATATAATATAATTTAATTAATAAATATTAATTAATCGGAACCGAAACGCACCCAGATCGAATCCTATCGAAATCGGAATAAATCGGTACTGGTACATCGGTACCTCGGTTCCATTCCGTTCCGTGTACCGGTTTAGGATATCCCATTCCGTCCTGTAGGCAATCGAACCGAAATGAACCGGAACGGTATCGGTATATCCTATCCCGTTGTCCACTCTTATTTACAAGAGAAAAAAACTTTTGAAAAATAAGTTAGAACTGAATTATTACTTTTCATAGAAAGAGTTCAGTTTCAGGACTGTAAGTCAATATGTTTACCTTAATCACCTTAGCTGAATCTTTCATGCTTGCTAAAATGTAGTTACCGGTGCAATTCTTGAAAAAATTATGTCAAGGAGTGCTTGTTGAATTATGAATCACGCTTGACCTCCTTATTTTTTTATCTCTTTCAATTTTCTTGTCTCTTCGTAAGAGTCCGAGTGATCTACGAAGTTTGCTTCAACCAATTCCCAAATTCCTTGTGATTTGAAAAGATTTATCATTTTGATATCTAAAGCTCATACATTTCACCAGTAAAAATTGATATGAGTTGCAGGGAAGATGATGAAATACCATTTATTGTCATTTTTTTCACAATTCACTCGACTTTTAGAAACGAACCTTACTCTGATACTAGATTTTTTTGAAAGAAAAAAATCGAATGAATAATGAACAAATAGAGAGGGCAAAATATATAGAAAATTATTGCATTTATAAAAAAATATAATTAGTTAATAAAAGCAACAAGACCTACGTATAAATAGGCTTACGAAAAAACTTAAAATACTAAAATTTTGGTCCACTAACCCACTAATTATTAATTAGATATAAATTTGCCACAACATTTAAACTTGCTAAGATAAAGGAAAGTAAGACCAACTCCAAATTTTACACCACATAAAGATTTGGTGTAAAATGAGTGTTTTTGAGCTAAAACTCACACCACTTTTTACACCAAATTTGGTTTGTGAATAGTGCTACACAAAAGTTGGTGTAACACTATTCATAATGCTAATTCACTTTTTAAATATTTTAATATTATTTCATTATACAAACTTTTAATTAAACATTATATAAATTGCATGTTTTAATTAAATCTGTTGTATATTGAATTATTTTTTATCTAATATTTTTATAATATTAATTTTAAATAAAAATTTAGCTTTTTTTAATATTTTCTTTTTGGTAATATAATTTTGATTTACCAAAGTGAACGTTAAAAAACTGAAAAAAGAACTACAAACTTGGACATACAAGCTCCAAGACTTGTTAAAACAACATACTCTATCTATCAGCCTTCTCTCACGACTTCTTCCTAAGGGTATATATTAAGTTCACATAGTCTATTGTCTATCTTCTTATAATGGGATTTTCTCCCATATATATCTCTAATGATATGTCCAATCAAGAACTCCTCACTTCTCTGTTTGGACTGAAATATTTTGTTGTTGCGTTCTACCACACATGATAAATAGTTCCTGCCAGAACCATCCTATACACCTTGGCGTTGCTGGAGTTGCTATTCATATTAGTTGTTGCCCATTGTATTTCGTTCTGCCACTTCCCTCCTGTACGTTGTATATCTTGCCAGGCTAGAAACTTCTTCCATATTCCAGCAGTGAACATGCATGCAAAAGGAGGTCATCAATATCCTCATCCTCCACTTGACATAAGGGACATGTCAAATTAGATGTTATTTCCCATTTTGTCATTCTATCTTTCGTTGACAATCTCCTATTAAGCGCTAAAAACAGTATAAACAACCACTTTGGGGCACCTTAGTTGGACCATATCAGCTTCCTTCACTCCACTTTTTCCCTATCACCTCTCATCTTTTTATAAACCTTCTTAATATAATATTGTTCCATTCTCTTCAAACTAAGTACATTGTAACCAGCAGCTTGAAGACGTTTATAAGCTTTAACTATTCTTTGTACTAATCATGAAGCTTGATTTGCTTGGATGCCCCAAATACCTCTTTGCCCATAGAAACTGTGTATCCATTGCACCCATAATTTGTCCTTTTTCTTACAGAGATTCCATAGCAATTTCCCAATAGCTGTATTATTCCAGATAAACAAATTCAGGAAATTCAAACCTCCACTTACTTTGGCCAACATAACATCTCCCAGGCTATGCGTGCTTTCTTTGATGCCTCCACACTACCTGTCCACAAAAACTTTCTACATATACTCTCAATACCATGTAGGATCTTCTTTAGAAGTACAAATATTTGTGCCCAAAAGGTTTGTATAGAAAACAAAACACTCTTCACCAATTGAGTTATGCTAGCATATGAGAGAAATTTAGTTGTCCAACAAGTGACTCTATTCAGCGTTTTATCTATTATGGGTTTACATTGGACAATAGACACTCTTTTTGTACTCAAGGGGACTCCTGAATATATGACTTTTTAAAAAAATTAAATTTATGTTAATTCTAGTATAAATTATAATTGGATATAACTACAATTAACCTTCACAAAATTAAAAATGCAAACATATAAATTTTTAACAAATAATACAATATACTTAAAAATAATCAAAAATAATAAAACATTCAATAAATTAGTAATTGACATTCACCATGAATCATATATGGTGAATGTTTTCGAAAAAATTTATTTTAACGAAAATATAAATGAAATAAGAAATAATAATTACAATAATGAAGAGAGAGAGAAAAATATTCTTTTTTGGTGTAAAATTTCTTTTGAATCACTTTTCAAGACAATCAAATCCAACACATCTAGTGAAGAATAAATGAGTATTTACAATTCTAGATCCTATTCTGGATGATATATAAGAATGTGCTACATTAAGGAAATACTACCTAATTATACATATAAATCTATCTTATATATTTATCTTCTCTATCCTAAGATTAAGATACATAAGGAGAGAGACAAGCGAGAAAGGAGAAAAACAAATGCGATACTCAACATGTTTATTTGATTAGACACATGTATTTTTGATACTAGATACATTTTGAAATACAAATACACAAAGAGAGAAGTGAGCGAGAGAGGTAAGCAAGAGAATCAATGTAGTGTAGATAGATGTGAATCACGTTTGGATAAAATGTATCTAAAATAAATTACACATATTTGATTCACATGTATCTAATATATATATATATATATATATATATATATATATATATATATATAT
>NC_028639.1:9060899-9076792 GCF_001406875.1 Solanum pennellii
ATATATATATATATATATATATCATATGGAGGAAAATTGATACGGAAGGTAATTTTCAGAAATATTGCGAGAGGAATCTAAACTAGTGAAATTCGTGTTGTTAAATTGTATTTGATCGATTCACGTATTTACTCACATGTTCTTAAATTGTACCATTTAGGTAAATAATGTTAAATTTTGGTCGATTCACGTAGTCACCTCTTTCCCATTTTTATAATCTGAGGTTGCCCTTAAGCAACTATTAAGACCTTGGATCAACAGGGGTTGTGGTGCACTGGTGAGAGTGCTTCACCCTTAACCATAGGTCTCGGGTTCGAGTCCTAGGTATGAAGAAAATCATGTTGGAAGCACCAGCTCAAATGGGTCTTGCAAATTGCGATTCAAATTTAGTCGGAGCTCTAATGTGGATTTCGAATACCCGGTGGGGAAAAACTATTAAGACCTTGGCATATGCTTCATTGAAGTATAGGACACCCATAGAAATTTGATTTTTTTTTCTTTTTGGATCTTTGGTTGATAGGTTGGATTCTGCATTTAACTTTTGAAAAATTGAATTTTGAATAGGGTTTTGACTTTGAATTTTTGGATACATGAAAATTTGATATTTTATACTTAATATTTATTGCATCTCTATCAATATCACATCTCTACCTTCGCATGATAGAATTAAGATTGTACGCGCACCATTGTTTCTAGAGAAATTATGATGAATATTTTATATATATATATATANTATATATATATATAGAATCTTATAAATTGAATACACAACTTCTCATACCAATAACACAAATGCATCCACAATGTAATCGTTTAAAAATTTCGTTTATGGAAAGGTTTTTCTCTCTACCTTTTTAATATCTTTTTCATATAACAATATTATGTTTTTAATATACATTTTTTTATTTAACTTATCACTATCTTAATTTGCAATTATAAGCTTACACTTTCAATAATCAAGACATTATTTTAATTTGCTTAGAGTAGAAATTTTCTGATAATAGTGTTTTCAATTATTTGCACGAATATTTTATATCTAATTGCGATGAGAATGAAAAATAAGAAATTTAACATGAACACAACATTAGTATATTCATTTTTATAAGAAGAAAAAAGTACACAATCAAAATTTAAAATAATCAAATTGATTAATCTGAAATCAAGTTTAAAATGGTTTAATTCAATTCAAACTTACTTAGATTGAGTTCTAATTTTAATTTCTTAAATTTTAAAATCAACATCTTAAATAATATTTTCATATTTCCTCAAACACTCAAATATTCGATCCTACAATAAAATGTGGACAACTCTAGATGACTTTCTAGTGGGAAATTAAGAGCGAATAATACACTATGGGCGGCGATTAGACATCAAATACGACCAGCTTGGAAATGGTACTTTTTAACATAACCATCAATATTTGTTGGACCTTTTTCTTTATACTTTGTTCCAAGTGGATTGTCGTTCAAAGGCTTGGGCAGGCTCAATCGAATTTAATAAATTTTATTCAAATAACATATTTAGATTAATAAATATATTAAATATGTACAAATATTAACTTTATTATCCAGTTTATATTATTTAAAATCATCATTATACAATTTAAAATTATAAAGTTAAAATTCTAATTTTACTCCTGTGCTCATTGATTTTTAGTTTAGAGTATATATATTAAACGCGTAATAGTCTCCTTTAAGGATGTGTGAAAGACGAATATTGTTCCATATTTAAGTACAAGTCGATCTATCATAAATCACAATTTCACAACCAATAATTTAATTATTCCAATTTAGTGTAATTTTACAGTGCTTTATGTTTTCCAGTTTTTCACGTAAGAAACAATATCTTTTATAATATGATTGTGTCTGTTCTTTTGTGCTTCCACATATGTATTGAAGAACTAGTTTTTTCAGCAATTATATAAAAAGTAAATGCAAAATTAATTAAGTAAAACAACATAAGAATTTTCATGTGGAAAAAAACCTACCCTAGGAGAAAACTTCGTAGGATTTTCCTTTCAAATTAATATATATATACACAATTTTTATTTTATTAACTCTAACCATATTAATATCTATTCTTTAACTTTTAAAATATCAATTGATTAATTATTAATTATTTTTAATCATATTAAATAATAAATTACTTTTCAAAAAATAAGATAAAAATTTAAATCAATTTCAAAAATTAACTTGACAGTTTTTAAAACCCAATGAATATAAACCACAAAAAAAGAGAATTTAAGAATTATTAAAATTAATTAAAAATCTAAAAATAAAAAATTAAAATTGTCTTTTTTTTACAATTCAAAAATTTACAGTTATCTTAACTTTTTAACTTTTTACTGCTTTTCTAAATACTCTTTATTCTTTTGATTTTGAATAACTGATGGTTTGATCTCTTCTTTTAAAAAAAAAAAAAAAATATGAATGTAATTGTTCCTAAATAAAGGCCAAGTGCCTTTCTAAAATAAATAAATAGTGGGAAAATTTTTAATAGGAGTTTAAAATTCAACTGTTATGGAAAAAAAACAGTTACACAAACAAGAATTTCACGGTAAAAGGAAAAATTTGCGTAATACTTTTTAAAAATGCTTTATAAATACTACTCTAATTACAAAAAAAAAAAACACAAATTTTGAATTTTTCTTTCAACATTTTTTGGTATCTCTCTTCATTTTTCTCCTTTTCTATATAGTATAATTGTTTTACGTGTTTTTATAGTAATTGTTTTACGTGTTTTTCTTTCAAAACCAAAGGTATGCATTTATAATTATTTATTTTATAAATTAGCAACTTTTTTCAGCATATTAATGTTACGATTTTACCCTAATTTTCGTACCATAATTTAAGATTTATTTTTTCTTAATTAAAAAAAATATTACCATAAATGTTTTTACTTTTCTTGAAAGAAAAATATAATATTCATTTATATTTGGTTTATTCCTTCCTTTTAGGAAAAAGTTTTGGATTAAAAATTTTTTTTGGAGTAGCTAGTTCTTTTCTAATAGGAAAAGGTTTTAGGAGGACTCTATAAATATAGGCTTGTTTATTTAACACAACTGTAATAACCCGATAAATTATTTTTGGAAATTGTCATAAATATTATCGTTTTACCCCTTCCAATAGTAGCCTGAGTCAATTTTGATCCGTCAGTGAAGTTGATTTAAAAATTTCTAGAACTATTTGTTAATTACAATTGTTTAAGTAACGGATAATAATTCAATAATTCATTATTTATAATTAGTAATTAATGCGTCAAGTCCATAATTTAATTAATAACCTTTTTACTTGGCCCATGTATTATAAACATGAATTAAGGCATCGAGAATTAGGGTTTGAATTAAGGCAATATGGATGTTCTTAGTTTTAAAATCTTATTGTCTTGAATAGATTATATTGATTTGAAAGCTCAACGATTGGGGATTACTCAAGTTTCGGAGTGATCATTTGATTGTTTGAGGCAAGTGGATTTCTAAACCCCTGTTAAGTGTATGAAATGCGTGTATTTTCTTGTGGTATGTGTTTGGGAGTAATGTGACTTGGTGAAGGATTGACTTGTCCACCTTGATTAATTCTAATGATGAAAAGGGATATTAGAAGACATTGTGATTAATTGTTTGTGTGTGATGGGTTGAGAATGCTACGAATATTGGTGTTATAAAGGCAAGATTTATTACTATAAAATGTGGATTGTAATCCGAGTATGTCAAAGCATATGGCTATTAGCTGATATATTATTGACTCGATTTATTATGTGTAATTATGTTCTTTACTGAACCTGTATAATGGTGATAATTGGGGGTGACTATAGGTTATAGGGACATTTGATTTATTGAGATGTTGCATCATCTCCTTTATTTGATACCATATTGTGAACATGCATTGACATGAGATTGGATATGAGTAAAGGTATAACATGTGGAGATCGTCCGTATTGAGATTGATTTATTATTATTTGGGCATGTGGAGATCGTTATTGCAATGGAGAAGTTGTGATTGTGATTTGGGCACGTGGAGATCGTTTGTGCGAAATTTATTTGATTTATGATAGTGCGTTGAGATCGTCCGCACAAACACGTGGAGATCGTCTGTGTCGGTATATGGACCTTGCGAGTCCTCTATGGGTCATGAACTCTCGATATATTTTTGAGGAGTATCATGTATATACGGTTGAGAGAGTAATTGATATTCTGAGGCATATCACTTCATAATGTCATATTGCATTGCATCCCATGACATCCTTCATTCTTGATGATTATGTGTTTTATTGGTGGTTGAAAAGTACTTGATATTTGATTACCTCTATTTGATGAACTTGATCTTTTGTGATGCTGATATTGTGAGTGCCTTTTGTGAAAGTTGTGATTGTTGAATATTGAGTTTGTAGTTGAGGATGTGTAATATTTTAAAAAGATTTTGATGAGATGGATGCTATAAGCTGTGAACTGTTGGGTTGGGCTGATTTTATGCAGGTTGTAGTTGTGGAGGTTCGGTTGATGTGTAAGGAGTACCCATATTTTATCCCCTTAGCTTGTGTTTAGAAGTTTACTTGTTGGGTACCGTGTGGTATGGTACTCACCCCTTGCTACTACAATTTTTTTGTAGGTTATTAGCCCGAACTTTTGTGATATTTCTCTTCTCCTTGTCCGAGGCTTCTTGTGGAGAATTGTGAGGTAGCTGCTTGTTATCTCAGCAGACCTTACTCCTATTTATGATCTTGTTCTATTCGAGAAACAATGTCATTTACTCCTATTTATGATCTTGTTCTATTCGATAAACAATGTCATTTGAGACTTTTTTTTTTTAATCAATTGTAATAATTTAGAGGCTTGTACACGTGACAACCAGATTTTTTTTTTTTTTGGGGGGGGGGGTTATTTTTGAGTAAATTATGAAATTTCCGCATTTTATTGTAATGGTCGAGTTTTAGCCTGATTTGTCTTAGTGAGATAAGACGAGTGTCATCACGTCCATTTTTGGGTGTGACAACTACAGAATAATAACATCCACAATGTAATCACTTACAAACTTTTGTTTATAGGGAGATTTATTATCTCTACAGTTTCAATGTTTTCTTTATATTAGTTTTGGTATAATGATATTTTGATGTTTAGTATAAGTTTTTGCTATCTGATTTATCAATCATATGATTTGCTTATTGTAAACTTTCGTATGACGCCATATTCAACCCTTCATATCCTCAACAAGTGATATCAGAGCACATGGTTTAACGATCCTATGGCTCAACAAGTGGTATCAGAGCACATTGTTCAACGATCCTATGACTCAATAATTGGTATCAGAGCACATGGTTCAAAGATCCAATGGTCAATGATCTAATGCTTCAATAAAGTTGAAGACAGGTTCAAGTGGCTTTAAATTAATTTGTAATCAATTTGATAATAATGAACTTTTTGTCAAGCTACATGTGGAAAAGAAGTTCCAACCAATTTCAACACTCCTGTTGCTGCAACTTTTAAGAATAAAAACAAATATTTTAAATCCATTTTAACCATATATTTTAAACTTCATTTTTACCATGGGAAGGAACGATGATGAATATTTTGTGAAGAACAAGATTATCATGCAATGAACGATGATGAATATTTTGTGAAGAACAAGATTATCATGCAACGAAGAAGACATATCAAGCTTTGTCAAGAAAATTCAGTCAAAGGGGGAGATTTGTTAGGGTTTTACTCTGATTTTCTTACCATAATTTAAGATTTATTTTTCCTTAAAGAAAAAATAAAACATTACCATAAATGTTTTTACTTTTCTTGAAAGGAAAATATAATATTCATTTATATTTGGTTTATTCCTTTCTTTTAGAAAAAGTTTTTGAGTAGGAAAAAGTTCTGGAGTAGCTAGTAATTTTTTAGTAGGAAAAGGTTTTAAAACTCTATAAATATAGACTTGTTTCTTCTAACACAACAGAACAATAACATCAACAATGTAGTCACTTACAAACTTTTATTTATGGGGAGATTTATTCTCTCTATAGTTTCAGTGTTTTTCTTGTTATTAGTTTTGATATATAATATTTTGATTTTTAGTATAAGTTTTTGCTATCTGATTTATTAACCACATGATTTACAAATTATAAGCTTCCGCATGACTCCATAATCACTCCTTCATATACCCAACAATTAAGTCATTTCTTTTATATATTAATGATCAAATATAATTTAATCAAATAAAAAAAATTATGATATGATCTCACGTTTTTGTTAAATTTAACTAAGAGTCTATGTCATCACAGATTTTGATTTTATATAGATGTTCAAGTCTTATATAGATAAGAGGCTTATAATATCAATGCTTCAAGAAAAACTTTGGTGTGATCAGTGCGGAGATACAACACTTTGTATTCAAGTAAAATTTCACTTGTTTTTTTTTGTAAATTATTACTTTTTAAAAATCATCACAAAAAAATAACACAAGTTGTATGTTACTAAAATAATTAACGAAAAGAATAAGAATAATAAAAACATTAACAAAGAAATAGCTAAAAATACGTAGGTAAACTTTTTTAAAAAAAGCAATTAAGAAAAATAAATAATATAAAATCGTATTTGAAAAAAAAATGTAATGATTTTTAAATATGAAAAGTTTGTAGAATGTTGTTATCTTTTAAGTTTTTGAAATAAGATAACTGATAATTAATTTTAAAAAAATGACATTTATATGGTTTGAATTTGAAATTTGATTTCAATTTTATTAAAAAATACTATATTTATGACAGTTTTATTAAGGTGATAGTGATTTATGAAACCCTGAGGGTAGCTCGGCTGGTAAAGGCCTGAGGACAAAGTCCTTCAGGTCGCCAGTTCGAGCCCCAACAGGGCCACTGGAGGCATTACAAACCGGCTGCGTCTCCAGGTCCCGTGATATTAATCGTGGTGCACCCGTCTTGAAACAGCGAGACCTAGTGAGTACAGCTAGTCGGGTTCCCAAAGCGATACTCAAAAACCACGGCAAAAAAAAAAGTAGATTTATGACAATGTTTCTTTTTTGTAATTTTAAATGCTTATAAAACCCAAAAGATAGAAATAGAGTTTGAAACCACCACGACTTTTACTTCCCAATTCTCTTTTCTCACCAATTTCTTTTAGTTATTAGTTTTGTTGCGATTGGTTGATTGTATGTCATTATAATCCAAATAATTATTCATAAAAACAAAAACAGTATTTTTTTAAAAAAGTATGCAGTTAAAAATATTTTGAATCAGTAGTCTTTTTAAAAATTAAAAATCAAAAATGGATTTGAAATCCCCCCCCCCCAAAAAAAAACCGTGTAATGGCAGTTAAAATTTTTGCGTTTTCTAGTTTTAAATTTTTATGGTTAAAAATTAAATTTAAAAACAAATAGAAATTTAATGTTTATATCATCTTTAAAAATTTTAAATTTAAAATTTAAAACAAATTAAATCTTCTGTTATAAAGTATTTGTATTATAGTGAATGTCTATCATGTTGAGTCCTTTTTAGGATATGGTTAAAGAGTCCTTCTACTTGGGGACCAAGTTAGATTTCTCCTATAAATAGAGTGCTCCTCTTCATTGTAAATTAATTCATCAAGAGAAATAACAAGTCTTCTCTTCTTTTCCCCCTAGTTTCTTCTTCTTATTCTATAGTTTTATAACACGTTATCAGCACGAGACTCTAATTTCTCAAAAGTGAAGGTTAGATTTGAAGAATTAATAGAGGTATTATTTATTCTTTTGTTTTTAATTTTAATGGCCAATCTTACAAAACTAGAGTTCACTGCCCTTCAAAGTTCGGGCAGGAACTACCTCTCATGGGTGTTGGATGCTAAAATCCACCTTGATGCAATGGGTCTTGGAGACACCATAAAAGAAGAAAATAAGGCATCAAATCAAAACTGTGCACGAGCAATGATATTCTTGCGTCATCATCTTGACGAGATTCTGAAAATCGAATATCTGACAGTTAAGGATCCACTTGTTTTGTGGAAAAACCTAAAAGAAAGATTTGACCACTTGAAGATGGTCATACATCCAAAGGCACGATATGATTGGATGCATCTAAGGCTACAAGACTTTAAGTCTATACATGAGTATAATTCTGCCATGTTCAGAATCACTTCTCAATTGAAATTATGTGGAGAAACGGTTAGTGAGATTGATATGATGGAAAAGACGTTCTCCACTTTCCATGCCTCGAATGTGCTCTTGCAGCAACAATATCGAGAGAAAGGTTTCAAAAAGTATTCTGAACTAATTTCTCATCTTCTTGTGGCCGAGCAAAATAATGATTTATTATTGAAAAATCATGAGAATCGACCTACTGGATCTGAACCACTTCCTGAAGTGAATGAGGCATACATCCACCATGCTAGGCGTGGAAAAGGTCGCGGTCCTAATCGTGGTCGTTGACGTGGCCGTGGACGTGGTCGTGGTCGTGATTATGGTCAAGAACGTAATTCTATTCTTGGCATTAATCATTCATCAAATAAAAAGGAAAAAAGAAAGGATGAGAAACGTGAAGCAACTAGGGAAGGTTGTTTTCGATGTGGTGGAAAAGGTCATTATGCACGTGATTGTCGTACTCCCAAACACTTGGTTGAGCTTTATCAAGAATCACTAAAGAAGAAAGACAAAAATCCTGAGGCAAATTTTATCTCTGAAAATCAAGTTGACATCACGCACTTGGATGTAGCAAATTTCTTCGCACATCCTGAAGGAAAAAGATCACTTAATTGGTGATGGTTCTGTGAACATGGAAGAGTGATATTTTTTTTGGGTAGTATTTATTAATAAATTTCATGTAACGATCGTTGTTTGCATGAGTATTAGTATTTTAAATTAGTTTAGTCGTTCATTAGCTTGTTCCTTAATTCTTAATAAAATAATATATATTTTTCAATGATTTATTTATATGATTCTAATATGATAGTTTAGTCAAATACTAAAGTTTATCACGTGTTTGTTTTATATTAGGTCTTTAACTTGATCTAATGTTAAAAACATAAATTCTGATATTAACTAGAATTTATCATGTGTTTGTATTATATTAGGTCTTTAATTTGATCTAATGTTAAAAACATGCAGTCTGTTATTAACTAGGATTAAATAATGATTTTATTTTAATTTCCTAACAACTCATTTTTGACTTAGAGGAAACAATAAATTAAGGCTCAATTTCTAATATTTAATTATTAATTTATTCCTTTGAATATATTGTACCCTTTTGACAACACTAATATTTAATATATATTTATTTTGTGTATGTCATTTCATGTGAAGATACGGATAATTCTAAGAACATATTATCGAAATTTGAAGATATTTGTTTGATTGATTCTGGTACAACACATACGATATTCAACAATAAGAAATATTTTTCTCATTTAAGTATGGGTAAAATAAATGTTACTACAATTTTTGGTAGTACTAATATGATTGAGGGTTTTGGAAGAGCCATTGTAATTTTGCCCAAGGGAACTAAACTCATCATTAATAATGCTATGTTTTCTCCAAAATCTAAGAGAAACTTGTTGAGTTTTAAAGATATCCGTGAAAATGGTTATCATATCCAATCAATGGATGAAATAAATCTTGAATATCTTGGTATCACCAAGTATGTCTCTGGGCAGACATGTGTTATAGAAAAGTTCCCTGCTTTATCTTCTGGCTTGTATTGGACAAAAATTAGTGCAATTGAGGCACATTTTATAGTAAATAAGAAGTTTACTGATTCCAATACATTTGTACTTTGGCATGATCGTCTAGGACATCCTGGGTCAATAATGATGAGACGAATTATAGAAAATTCGAATGGACATCCACTAAAAGACCTAGAAGTTCTTTTAAATGGTGAATTTTCTTGTACTGCTTGTTATCAAGGCAAGTTAATTGTGAGACCATCACCAATGAAAGTTAAGATTGAGTCCCCTGCGTTCTTGGAACGTATACATGGGGATATTTGTGGACCTATTCACCCACCTAGTGGGTCATTTAGATATTTTATGGTTCTAATAGATGCTTCTTCTAGATGGTCTCATGTGTGCCTATTGTCATCTCGTAACTTGGCATTTGCAAAATTATTTGCACAAATAATAAGGTTAAGGGCACACTTTCCTGATAATCAGATCAAGTCCATTCGTCTTGATAATGCTGCAGAGTTTTCATCCCAATCATTTAATGATTATTGTTTAGCAATTGGGATAAGAGTTGAACACTCCGTTGCTCATGTTCATACTCAGAATGGTCTCGCTGAGTCATTAATTAAACGTTTGCAATTAATAGCAAGACCATTGCTTATGAAAACTAAGTTGCCCACTTCTGTGTGGGGACATGCAATTTTGCATGCTGCAACACTTATTCGTCTCAGACCGACAAGTTATCATAAGGTTTCTCCATTGCAATTGGTTATGGGTCAAGAACCTAATATATCCCATCTAAGAATTTTTGGAAGTGCTGTATATGTGCCTGTGGCACCACCAAACCGCACTAAGATGGGCTCTCAAAGAAGGTTAGGAATATATGTTGGGTTTGAGTCACCCTCCATTATTCGCTATCTTGAACCATTGACTGGAGACATGTTTACTGCTAGATTTGCAGATTGTCGGTTTGATGAGACAGTTTTCCCAAAATTAGGGGGAGAGAATAGTGAAATAAAACGAGAAATTTTGTGGAAAAATTTATCATTGTCTCATCTTGATCCATATTCTTCTACTTGCGAACAAGAAGTACAAAAGATTATTCATCTGCAGAAAATTGCAAATCAAATGCCAGACGCATTTACAGATTTGAAAAGGATTACTAAATCACATATTCCTGCAGAGAATGTCCCAATTCGAATTGATGTCCCTAAAGGACCATCCACTAGTGTCATAGCTAATGAGTCAAAAACACACCTAAAGCGTGGTAGACCATTGGGGTCTAAGGATCAAAATCCTAGAAAAAGAAAGATTAAATGTCAAGATGACACTATGAAAGAATATCATATGGAAGTTCAAAATTTGAATAAGTCTGATATTCATGAAAGAATCAATGAACTTGAAACTCAAGGAAATAATGAACTATCCATAAATTTAAGAGATGTTGAAACTAATATCAATCGATCAGAAATAGTGGTTGATTATGTCTTTGCATATAATGTTACCACAAATATAATGCAAGATAATGAGAATAATGAACCTCAATCTGTTATAGAATGTCGACAACAAAATGATTGGCTAAAATGACAAGAAGCAATTCAATCAGAGTTGAATTCACTTGCCAAGCGTGAAGTTTTTGGACCTATAGTTCAAACACCTAATGGTATTAAACTTGTTGGTTACAAATGGATTTTTTTGCGAAAAAGAAATGAGAAAAATGAAATACAAAGGTATAAAGCACGCCTTGTTGCACAAGGATTTTCTCAAAGGTCTGACGTCGACTATGAAGAGACATACTCACCCGTTATGGATGCAATAACATTGCGTTATCTCATTAGTTTCACAGTCCATGAGCAACTTGTAATGCATTTGATTGATGTGGTTACAGCCTACCTTTATGGATCACTTGATAATGAGATATACATGAAAATTTCTGAAGGATTTGCGATGCCTAAATCATGTAATTCAAAATCTCGAGAAATGTATTCAATTAAATTGCAAAGATCATTATATGGTTTGAACCAATCTGGGCGCATGTGGTATAACCGTCTTAGTGAGTATTTAACTAAGGAAGGTATACAAATGATGCAATTTGTCCATGTGTCTTCATAAAAAAACAATATCAGAATTTGTTGTACTTGCTATTTATGTTGATGACATAAATCTTATTGGAACTCCAATAGAGCTTCAAAAGGCAATTGATTATTTAAAGAATGAATTTGAGATGAAAGATCTGGGAAGGACAAAATTATGTCTTGGTTTGCAAATTGAGCATTTGACAAATGGTATTTTTGTTCATCAATCTGCCTACACAGAAAAAGTGTTCAAAAGATTCTGTATGGATGAAGCGCATCCATTAAGTACTCCGATGGTTGTTCGTTCACTTGATGTGAATAAGGATCCATTCCGACCTCAACAAAAGGATGAAGAAATTCTTGGTTCTGAAGTATCATATCTTAGTGCAATTGGTGCACTAATGTATCTTGCTAATACTACATGGCCTGATATAACTTTTGCTGTTAACTTGTTAGCAAGGTATAGTTCTGCTCCTACTATGAGACATTGGAATGAGATCAAACACATTTTGCGATATCTTAAAGGGACAACTGATATGGGCTTATTTTATTCTGTTAATTGTATCCCAAATCTTGTTGGTTATGCTGATGCAGGATATTTATCTGATCCACACAAAGCTCGATCCCAAACAGGCTATGTGTTTATATGTGGGGGGGCTGCCATATCTTGGAGATCTACAAAGCAGTCCATCGTAGCCACTTCATCTAATCATGCTGAAATAATAGCTATTCATGAAGCAAGTAGAGAATGTGTGTGGTTAAGGTCTATGATACATCTCATTCGAGAGAAATGTGGTTTGGAATGTGATAAAGTACCCACCACTTTATATGAAGATAATGCAGCATGCATAGCACAACTTAAGGGAGGATTCATAAAAGGAGATAGAACAAAGCATATTTCACCGAAGCTTTTCTATACACATGAACTTCAAAAGAATGGAGATATAAATGTGCAACAGATTCGTTCAAGTGACAATGTGGCTAATCTATTCACCAAGTCTCTACCAACTGCAACTTTCAAGAAGATGGTGCACAAGCTTGGAATGCGAAGATTCAAGTCTCTGGATTGATGTTCTCATTAGGGGGAGTGAATACGCGCTGTACTCTTTTTACCTTACGAGGTTTTGTCCCACTGGGTTTTCCTTGTAAGGTTTTTGAGGCAGCCTAGATGCGTATTAATAGATATGTGTACTCTTTTCCTTTACTAGAATTTTTCTTTTCTTAAAGTTTTTTTTAGTAAGGTTTTTGATGAGGCACATCATCTATGAATTAGACATTCAGGGGGAGTGTTATAAAGTATTTGTATTATAGTGAATGTCTACCATGTGGAGTCCTTTTTAGGATATGGTTAAAGAGTCCTCCTACTTGAGGACCAAGTTAGATTTCTCCTATAAATAGAGTGCTCCTCTTCATTGTAAATTAATTCACCAAGAGAAATAACAAATCTTCTCTTCTTTTTCCTCTAGTTTCTGCTTCTTATTCTATAGTTTTATAACATCTTCAAAGTTTTATGTGTTAATACGATAAATTTTTAAAATTTCAATACAATTTTAATTATTTTTACTTTATTTAATTTAAATAATCTTTTAGAACAAAATTAAAATATAAAAGATGGGTTTAAAACTAATGCGGTATAGTTAGATAAATGTCGGTCAATTGGGAAAAAAATTTACCATCCACGTTTGTCAAGTGCGGAAAGACCAAATAATCAATTTAAAATTTGAATTTAATAATTTATTTTTTGTTAAAAGAAATGCCTTTTTTATATTTTAAAAAATATTAGTTAAAACATTTTATGTTATTTTGTACGTTGTTAATGAAAACATGCCAATAATTTATCCTTATATAGGATACATTTTAGTAACTAAAGTGTATAAAATTGAGAAATAATGTACAATGTAAAAATTGTGTTCAAAAAGAATTGTCGAATTATTTATTTGGAAAACTTTAGCTATATTTTCTAATTCTTAATATAATAAAATATACAGATTTCCCAAAATTTTGAAAATTGATCCATGTATAATTAAGTTTTTTTTCTCACTGATTTTGAGTATTTTTTTTAATGATTTTTTCTTGCAATACAATACAATTAAATTATCTATCTTATGGATCCTTATCCGTTTGATGTGTTATCCAAAATCGATTTTGAAAATGTAAACTTACATAGTAATAATTTGTATCATTATATGATCTTTTAAAAATATAATATAACTGTTATATGATTTTTAAGAATTTAAAGAGAAATTTGAAAGTTTGAAGAGTCAGCCAACAATTTGATATTCAAGTTATTAAACTTTCTTATTTTTATGCTTAACATTATCGTAATTGTAGAGCTTTTCTTAGTTATATTTTAATTTTGTTTGAATCGAACAATTAGATATTATTAGAATTATATGGATTGTGTGAGAATATATGATTTTGAGTAATTTGCATAAATAAATAAATAAAATAATGCAAAAAAATTATTATCAAATTTAAACAATAAATCAAACTTATATATTGATTTATTTCATAAGCAGTCTATTATAAATGTCAATGTGCTAAATGAATGTTCTCTCATACAAAATTTATAATATCATTTTATCATACGTTGAATTTTGAAATTTTTAATGAATCGATATTAACGACTTCAAGAATTATTTAAAGCACAAATACAAGGAAATGAAACTTGAAGATTTTGTGATTGGGCTCAAGATCGAGGAAGATAAAAAGGCCGTTGAAAAGAAGTCTCATGGGAATTCGACAATAATGAGAGTTAATATTATTGAAGAAGCTTCTGCTAAATGCAAGAACAGAAAGAAGTCCAATGGACAGAAGTCAGAATATGACAAGTAGAAATTCAAGGAGTACTGTTACAACTGTGGTAAGGCCGGTCACAAGTCTTCTGGCTGTCGTGCTCCAAGAAAGGACAAGAACAAAGACAAAGTCAAGCAAACATCGTGGAAGAGATGGAAGATGCAAATTACCTCTTTCCAATGATCTTGGAGTGCAACTTAGTTGAAAATCCCAAGGAGTGGTTTCTCGACTCAGGTTCCACTCGACCTTTTTGCGCTGCAAAAGAAGCCTTTGCAATGTATACTTCTTCTGAGTTTAGTGAAGATTTGTTCATGGGAAACACAACAACAACAACAAGGATTGAAGGAACTTGAAAAGTAATGTTGAAAATCACATCAGACAAGGTGTTGACTTTGAACAACATTCTGCGCGTTCCTACTATTAGAAAGAATTTTGTTTTTGCTGCATTGCTTGTTAAGAACAGGTTTAAGTGTGTCCTAGTTAGTGACGAAACTTTAATAAGTAAGAATGAGATGTTATTAGATAAAGACTACCTCACTGAGAGCTATTCAAACTGAATGTAATGGTTGCTAAACAGTATTAATAAGAATTCTGCTTTTATTTACTTATTAGAGTCAAATGATTTATGCATGCCCGTTTCGGACATGTAAATTACAAAGCATTGTGAAAATTGATTACATTAGAAGTATTGCCTGATTTCAAATACAATAAATCAAAATGTGAAAGTTATGTGAAATGTAAGTTTGTTAAACATCCTTATAAGTCCGTTGACAGGAATTCAAAACCTTTAGACTTAATTCACACAGATATATGCGATATGAAGTCAATGCTGCCTTGTGGTGGGAAAAAATATTTTATAATTATTATTGATGATTGCACTCGATTTTGTTATGTATATTTTCTTAATAGTAACAATGAAACAATTTATACATTTAAGCAATACAAAAAGAAAGTGAAAAATCAACTGAATCTAACGATAAAAATGATTCAGAGTGATAGGGGTGGAGAATATGAATCTTCTTTTGTTGAGATATATTTGGAATATGGTATTATTCATCAAATTACTGCACCCTATACACCACGATCAAATTGTTTGGCGAAACGGAAGAACAAAACATTAAAGGCAATGGTGAATGCCTTGATAATCGGTTTTGGTTCACCGCAAAACCTATGGGGGATATGTTGGGAATTAAACACACAACACACACAAATAATCTAGAGAAAAGAGAAACGGAACACAAACGGGACACACAAGAATTTAACGTGGTTCGGTTTCCCTACTCCACGACTGTAACAGGAGGATTTTATTTCACTTGTGCTACTACAGAATTACAAATACAAGGATCATATTTATAGGAAAACCAAATGGTTAACCTAGGGTTTCAGTAATGGGTCGG
>NC_028639.1:9082610-9135478 GCF_001406875.1 Solanum pennellii
TCTTGCTGAGTATGGAGAGTGTTTGTTCTCAGGGAGTTCTAGGATCCGGCAGTTCGTGTCTCAAGTGGGAGCCGGTAGGGACCGAGGACGAGTCAAGGGCAGTTTCAGCCGTGACTGATGTGTTGAAGCTTCGGGGAGCTTCAACGGGCCTTTCAGTTGACTGATGAGAAGGCCGCTGTAGCAGGAGAGAGTTGAAAAAGATTACTAGACATACAAGTGTTCTAAGTGGATGACAGTTGAAATTCTTCAAGCCTCCAAGTGGGAGATTGTTGGGCTTTGTGGAGGCTTGTGAGCCGGCCCGACCCATTACTGAAACCCTAGGTTAACCATTTGGTTTTCCTATAAATATGATCCTTGTATTTGTAATTCTGTAGTAGCACAAGTGAAATAAAATCCTCCTGTTACAGTCGTGGAGTAGGGAAACCGAACCACGTTAAATTCTTGTGTGTCCCGTTTGTGTTCCGTTTCTCTTTTCTCTAGATTATTTGTGTGTGTTGTGTGTTTAATTCCCAATAGGATAAGCCATCATTATAGCTAATAAGATACTCAATATGGTACCACATCATAATTAATTTCATATGAGTTATGGAATGGAAGGAAATCCAACTTGAAATATTTCAAAGTGTGAAAATTGAACCCAAAATAGTGGATTGTGTATTTATTGTATATATTGTGAATAGTAAGGCTAGTCGGTTTTTGGTTCACAAATTTGATAATCCTGAAATTCATGTTAATACGATAATTGAGTTAGATAACACCGAGTTATTTGAACACATTTATCCGTATAAAACTGAATGTGAGTCGACAAGGGAAAGACCTAAATGACCACAAAAAGAATCACTGGGAAAATACACTACCTAACGAGGATCTTAGGCATAGTAATCGCCAACGGAGATCCACTTATTTCGGATTAGATTTTGTGGCATTCTTGTTTGAAAATGAGACTCAAACATTTAAAGCAACTATGTCTTCGTCTGAATCACCATATTGAAAAGAAGTGGTCAATAGTGAGATCGAATCAATTTTAAGTAACCATACTTGGGAATTGACTTATCTTCTACCAAGAAATAAACCTTTAGGATCAAAAATCTTGAAAAGGAAAATGAAATGTGATGGAACTATTGACAAATACAAAAGGAAGGTCTAGACTACTTTGATACATACTCTCATGTAACAATGATAACATCAATTAGGATGTTCATAGAACTAGTGGCAGTGCATGATCTTAATATCCACTAAATGGACGTCAAGACAACCTTTTGAAATGGAGAATTGGAGGAAGAAATTTATATGGAACAACTTAAAGGGTTTTTAGTTCCCAGTAAAGAAAAGAAAATGTGCAGGCTTGTGAAGGCGTTTTATGGGTTCAAGCAAGCACTCAAAAATGACATGCTAAATTTGACCAAACAATGTTGGCAAATGGAGGTCAAGATTAACGAATGTAATAAGTGTTTTACATTAAAAATGTTCTGAATCATAAAGTCATTGTTTGTCTGTATGTTGATGACATGTTAATAATGAGTAAAAATATTGACAATATAAATGCTACTAAGCGTATGCTGTCCAACATGTTTGATATGAAGGACTTAGAAACTGTTGATTTGATCTTAGGGATCAGGATTCTCAAAACTCTTCAGGGACTAGCATTATCTCAATCTCATTATATCGAAAGAGTATTAAATAAGTTCAAATAGTTTAATTTCAATGATGTCAAAACTTCAATTATTTTAAGCTTTACATTTCAAAAGAATGAAGGTGAAAACAAATCTCAATTGGAATATGCGAATGTTAATAAGTTTGATGTAAATTATGAATTGTACGCGACCAGATATAGCATGCGCTATTAGAAAACTGAGTCGGTTCAATAGTAATTCTCATCAAACTCATGTGTTGGGGTATCTGAAACATACATAACACTATGCTTGCATTATAATAAATATCTTGCCATGATTGAAGGATATAGTGATACAAATTAGATCATTGGGTCAAATGAAGTAAAATTCACAAGTGGTTATGTGTTTACACTTGGTGGAGGAGCAATATCTTGAAAATCGTCCAAACAGACATATATCGCTCTCTCCACAATGGAATATGAATTTATTACTTTAGATAAGGCCGATGAAGAAGCTCAATGGCTCCAGAATTTCTTAAAGGATATTCCATTCTAGCTCAAACCTGTGGGACCTATTTGCATACATTGTTTTAGTTAAGCATCAATAGGTAAGGCAGAGAGCATCATGTACAACAAGATTTCTCTTCTCAAACAATGTAAAACTACTACTATCTAGTGGAATTATCACAATTAAATATGTGAAGTCAAGAGATAATATGTCAAAGCCACTAATGAAAGGACTAGTAAGAGAGACAGTTGAAATATCATCTAAAGGAATGGGTTTACGGCTTAAGACAAGTCTTTATGGAGGTATTTCTATCTAGGAGATCCCAAGAGCTAGATTCAAGGAGAAAAACAAAGTTGTGACTGACGGTCGGACATTGTCAATTATCTCAATCCATTATCATGATGAAGACAATGTTCATGAACGAGGTTAAAACATTAAGGCTTGTTAATGAGTTAATAAATCTTAATATTTTTAATAATTTGCTAAGTTTGGCAGATTTGACTAAATAACGTATCTGTGAGATGACACAGTTAGAGATCACCTATCTTAGTGTGAAATGTAAGCCGCTTAAAAGAGATTCTTTTGTCAAAAATCTTTTGTCTATACACTCATGAAACCAAGAGGTGTTCATGGTTGAAACGAACACAACCGTAAGAACCACAAACGGTAAAAGGTTAATCGTGTGACATATGGTTGTGTAGGTATACACCAAAGCTCGACGATTCAAAGATATCACATCTACCGATTGACCGAGTATATACGACATATATTCACTTCGGAAAGTTCAAGGGGAAACCTACTTATCTAGATACAATTGACCCTTGCTTGTAAAGTACACACTCTTCCCTGCGTTCTTTTATGTTATGACCATTCCCCACTAATGTTGGAGATTTTTTGGTATGACAAGAGTTAATGAAAAATGGAGGAAAGATGAAAATACGAACTAAAAAGATTCTTTCATGCTTTAAGAAAAAACATTTCTCCCTCATCAGTGGTGGAAAGAAAAATTGAAGTGTTTAATTAGAGAAACACTTCTACTAGTTGTTAAAAGGATTTAAAAGAGGGACCCCCTCGGGCCATCATCGTCGCTCGTTCGGCTCGGCTAGGCTACGATAACGACTTCGATTTTGACTTTGGAAAATGATCGATCGAGATATTATTTTTTGGACAAAATTTATTTTGTTTTATTTAATTAATTATTTGTTTGATCTATTAAATGGTCAAAACATTTTAACTATTTAATTAATTAACCAAAACGTTCCACGGAATGGTAGCAAAGTACACGATTCTATCCTATATTTAGTAGATTCAAGCCTCCCGCACTCACCGACATACACATTCTATCCCAAACTATTAACACTTTCTTGGATAAATCCATGGATCCTTTCCGCAAAAATGTTTGAAAAATCCTCTCTATTTGTTCCATCACTCTCTTTGACAATTGGAATATCTGGGACCAATATATTTGTATAGATAGTAGTGTACTCTTCAGCAATTGTACTATACTTACATACAAAAACATCTTTGTTGTCCAAGATGTAACTTTTCTCAACGCCCATTCTAATAGTGATTGACATTGGACCAAGGATATTCTTAGTACTTAGGGGTACCCCTAAGTACCTAAAACGTAACTCTCCTCTTTCCATACCAAGGAACTCTAGGATTTGTTGCTGTACTTCTAGCTTCACCCCTAAAAAATAAATGGCTGATTTTTGTAAAGACCTACTTGAGAACTGTTATAATTTGGAAAATAACCTCTGAACAAAGATGAAGTCTCTCCCGCTAAACAAGAAAAGATCATATGCGATGCCAAGTTGCACTATCTGTAGTTATCCACACCTTGGATGATACTTAATTAAAGAGCTTGTATTGCTTAAATTGCTTCCTAAGACGACACAAATACTCATTGATAGAACAAATAGGTAAGGTGATATTGAATCACTTTGCCTTAGTCCTTTCTTGGTTGAGAATGGTGAGGTTGGCTGCCCATTTATTAAGATTGTGTAGGCCAGTAAGCTCATACAGTATATGATTCATCCTTTGAAGACTTCAGGAAAATCAAGACTTACCAGGATCTAATTCATGAAATTCCACTCTATCGATCGAATTGTATGCCTTATCATGTTAACTTTGATCATACATCATGGTAATATATTTTTCCTCCCATATCCCTTCACTATCTCATGACTTAACATTATACTGAAAGAAATGAGTCTTCTGGGCACAAAGGCAACTTGGGAGGGATGAATTAACACTTCCATCACTGGTTGGAACCTTGCTGTGAGTACTTTAGATATGATTTTGTATACCACTATGCAACACGATTGTCACGAACCAAACCATTGTGATTGGTACCCACACTAACTTTTCGATGGGAGAACCACTACTATAATCCAAACAAGCAACTAAACCAAAAAGTAATGAATTTAAGTTATGAAGTAAGTTGAATAAACTAAGTAAGAAGTTCCCATAAACTTCAACAAGAATTCTAAAGAACTAACTAAACAAATGCGGAAGAAAACAACCTAGAACCTGAAAGTCAATGTACTAAACGATAACCAAGTCTAAAACAAGAAGGTTCATACTCCCAACTATCATTAAAACATCTAAAGAACTAGTCGAAGTCTGAAATGTGGACATAGACTCAAGAGAATACAAAGTAGCCCAGAAAATGCTAGCTCACCCTTGAATTCGAAAGCAATGATCACAGATCTTCCAAGCAAAGTCTGTCAATATCCGTCGAATGATGCCCTTTACTCAACAAAAATAAGATCAAGTTTTGAATCAATACACAACAACCGTGTACTGGTAGGATCACACGGCTATCGCACTAAGTGCAACATAACAAGTTAATACAACAATATAACCATGTAAAATATCGAACATATACAATATTAAATATCACATGCTTCAACAATACACATTTATCACAAGTAGTTGGTCCTCTAATGGAACACAAACCCAAACTGTTAGTACACCAAAACGTGGTACCCTATCCCATTTTTATGCTAGAACGCGGCAATCCGATTCCATTTTTATGCCGAAACATGGTAATTCGATCCCAGGTAGTTATGCCGAAACATAGAAATTGGATCCATCAACATACCACAATCACAAACACAAGTATAGTTCTAGTCATACAATCAAGAAATGATTCATGCCATATAATTGTTCATCTATATCATTTACAACATATGCGAATCAACCATGTAACATTCACATATGCACATGCATCATGATGAAGCAATAAGAAGAATACATCATACAATTATAGAATCACAACCATCATCTACCTCGAAACAATCTTGAAAACCTAAAATCTTGATCTTTCCCTTTCCAGATTTGTTCCGCTTGTTCATGGTCTACAAACAATCATAATAACACATGAATCAACAAATAATCACTAATTATCCAAAAAATTTACAATTCTATGAACCATAGGTTATACCCATAATCCCAAGTACCCAATTAAGGGTTGTTTCCACCATATAATTTATATCAAAAACCCTTCCCCATAAATATTTACCCATCTATTAGGTTTTACGGATCAAAAAATGGATCCGAGGAGTGAAAATCTTACCTTTAGACTCAAGAATAGTGAAAAATGAGTAAGTGTTGCCTGTGATTCGTTCCTTATCTCTAAAAATTGAAAGAGGGCCAAACAAGGTTAGTTAGGGGTTTATTAACGACATTAAGTTGCATCTGGCCTGCCATAGCGGCCACCACCATGACACAACGGCCTTGCCAAAGTGTTAAAAACGCCTGCCAAGGCAGCATTCTCAAACAAGTGAGCTATTCAAAAATCCCAAGACCCCCATTTCACAACACATCTCTAAATAACGATACTCAGAAAATACCTTCCACGCCAAGATCAATTTTGGGAGTTCTACTCGCCCGAATTTAATTTCGTAAAGTAGTACATATTCTTTAACGACTTATCTGACTATTCGTGCAAACAAAATCATAAATGATTCACCCGATTTTACCATATTTCCCGACACATTAAAGACTTTGATTTCATCTAAATCTGGACTAGGTTGGGAAAAATTCAATACTACGAAAAAGTTTTTCAATCCAAATTTTCCCCCTTTAGCTTTCTAAATGATGAAACCCAGTCTTAGCAATTGATACCAATTTAACCATCACCCATCCTCGAGTGACAACTTAGGAAAAACAGGCTAAGAAAGGAATGAAGTAGTACCTGAGTTGACGAAGAATTAAGGATACTTGTCTCGCATGTCCTTCTCGGTTTCCTAAGTGGCTTCTTCGACTAGATGATGCTTCCATTGAACCTTCACGGACTTAGTATCCCTAGTCCTCAACTTATGAAAATTGAGTCCCACTTAAGGATGTAATCGTTTTCACCATGGTATCTCTTCAACATGGATACATGAAATATGGGATAAACATCCGATTGGTTAGGAGGCAAAGCCAATCTATACTCTACCGGTCTTACATATTGAATAACCTCAAAGGGACCATATCACAGATTTATCTTACCCTTTTTGCCGAATCTCATCACCCCTTTCATGGGAGATACCTTAAGACTTTTCTCCAGTTTGAAATGCCATGTCTTATCTTATGGTCCACATACTTCATTTGTCTACTCTGGGTTGTAGAAACTTAGCTTGAATACTCCTCACCTTATCTTAAGCATCGTTTACCAAGTAACACCCAAAGGTTTCATATCTCTAGCCTCAAACCATCCTATGCCAGAGTGATAACTATTATTATAAGAAAATTCGCACAAAGGTAGGAACTATACTAATACCGTCCAAAACCAATCATACATTCTCTCGACATGTCTTCTACAACTTGAATAGTCCTCTCTGACTACCCATATGTCTGCAGATGGAAGGTTGTACGCCTGTACGTGTTCCCAATTCATCATGCAATTTCCTCCAAAACTTGGATGTGAATTGGGTACCACAATCTGAGATTATAGAGAGGGGAACCCCATGCAACCTCACTATATCATTCACATAAAATTAAGCCAATTGTTCAACATTATAATATATTCTAATGGAATAAAATGGGATGACTGATCAATCTATCAACGACACCCCAGATAGATTCAAACTTTCCAAAAGTCTTGGGAATTCCAACAACGAAATCCATGGCTAGGCTTTCCTACTTCCATTTCGGAACTGACATTCTTCGAAGAAAACCCGCAGGACTTTGGTGTTCATATTTTACTTGGTAATTTGGCACTTAAACACAAACTATGCCATGTATATCTCCATGCCCGACCACTAATAAATTCATTTCAGATCTCTATACATCTTCATCTTGATCATACTCGGATAAACAAAATATCGCGAACCACTAGACTCCGCCTACAATTTCTCAGTCAATTCATCCACTCTAGGAACACATATTCTTCCGTTAAAATTAAGCATACCATCCGCATCAAGAGTGGTCTCTTCTTCCTTACCAAACATAGTCTTTTTTCTAAGTTCCTCTAAATTTAATCTTTAAATTGTTTGGCTTTGATCTTTACCATGAATGTGGCCCTCACTTCAATACTACTTAACAACCCACATCTTTCTAAGATGCCCAACTGCATAAACTTAGACTCTAAAGTCTCAATTTCTGTAGCCAATGGTCGTTTGGATACAGTGAAGTAAGCCAGACTACCCATACTAACCGTCTTTCGACTCAAAGCGTCTGCCACCACATTGGCCTTGACCGAATGATATTAAAAGGTCATATCATAATCTTTAAGTAACTCCATCCATCTCTACTGTCTGAAATTTATATCCTTTTGAGTGAAAACATTCTTTAAACTATGATGATCGGTAAGCACTTCAAACTTAATACCATAGAGGTAATGTCGCCAAATCTTAAGAGCAAACACTACCACTTCCAACTGCAAATTATGTGTTGGATAATTCCTCTCATGCACCTTTAATTGATGTGATACATAAGCTATCAACACAACACCCAAACCAGAATATGAAGCATCTTAATAAATAATAAAATCCTTACCTTCCATTGGTAATGCTAGGATATATATGATGATCAAGTGAGTCTTGAGCTTTTGGAAGCTCTCCTCACATTTTCAGTCCACTAAAAGGGTATCTCCAAACATTCAAGTTAGTCAAGTGAGTGTCAATAGAAGCAAAGTTCTTCACAAATCGATTACAATAGCTAGCGAGTCCCACAAAACTCCTATCTTTAGTTATCGAACTTGGACAATCCCAATTCTTCACCACCTTATTCTTTTGAGGATCTATCATTACCCCTTCCTTTGAAACTATATGCCTAAAAAATGCAACCGATTTCAAACAAAATTTGCACTTGGAAAATTTAGCATACAACTTTTGTTTCCCAAGAACACCCAAAACAATACGAAGATGGTCAATATTTTCTTCCTCACTTTCGAATAAACAAAGATATCATCAATCAAGACTACGACGAAAGAATCAATAAATTGTTTGAAAACCCTATTCACTAAACCCATGAAAGCAGCAGGCGCATTGGTAAAACCAAAAGACATAACCAAGAAATCAAAGGATCATAACAAGTCCTAAACGCCGTTGTGGGAACATCATCAGTCCTAATTTTCAATTGATGGTAACCGGATCTTAGATCAATCTTAGAGAAAACTGTTAGATCTTGCAATTGGTCAAAAAGATCATCTATTCGAGGCAAGAGATACTTGTTTTGAATAGTGACCCTATTCAATCATCGGTGATCTATGCACATTCTCATGCTACCATCCTTGTAGCTACTTAACAAACAAAACTAGAGCACCCCATGGAGAAGCACTACGACGAATAAATCCATTATCAAGAAGCTCTTGGACTTGAGCCTTAATCTCTCTTAATTATTCCAAAGACATGCGATATATAGGGATGGAAATACGATGAATACCAGGATCTAAGTCAATGCAAGAATCTATATCTCTATCCATAGGCATACCAGGCAAGTCATTAGGAAATACTTCACTAAATTCAGACACCACAAAAATAAACCTAATGGATGGAGCCTCAATCTCAACATCATTAATATGAGAAAAATAAGCCAAAAGAACCCGCTCAACTAATTTACTATCCCAAATGGAAGATATAATCTTTGCTTTGGCGTGTACACCCCTTCCTACTCTAATTTTTCCTTTCCCAGAATTTCTAGAGTTGAAGATGTGGTATTACAATTTAACACATCATAATGGGAAACAACCAAGTCATGCATAATATTATTTCTAAGTTAGTTATATCCAAAGTCAAGAAATCATCCCAACTCTGAAAACCCATAAACATAATAAGACAAACACGAAAGACATGAGTAAGTATGACTGACTCTCCAACTGGGTAGAAACATGAATTGGGGCATCAAGAACATCACAGATAATATCAAAGTTCTAAGGTAAATCTCACTGATACATAAGAATAAGTAGAACCCGTATCAAAAAACACATTAGCCATCCAATCACTGACAATAATAGTACTTGTGATCACCAGGTCAGACGTCTCTACCTCATTCTTGCCTGGAAAAGCATAACATTGACTAATCTCATCTTGACAAATTAATTCCCTGCCTGGTTTCACGTTACCTCTACCTCCGTTACCATTTTCTATTACCTCTACGACCTCGCTTGTTACCTCCTCGCCCACCTTGTGGACGTCTTTTACCATTATTACCATTCCCCACGGGTACCACTCCTCTAGATGGTTGCTACGAAAAATTGAACACATACAAAAATTGAACACATATACCGAGGTTCTCCATAATTTTAGCAAGGTCGATCAACAGATGGTCTATTGCCCGCCTTCACCCATTGAAGGCGCGGCTCTCTGATTATCCTAAAAATTATAAGATGGAGTTCCCGAGTAGTTACCTGTAGAGACGGGCATAGCGGGTGTAATTGGCTTGGCTGCTAGCGTTGGTCAACGGATCCTCTAGAATAGGAGCCCTGAAAATTTTCAGAATTCTTGGATCTCTTAGACAACTTCTTAGCCTAACCATCTCACCTCAACCCCTTCACTTTCTTAACATAATCTATTACCTCATTAAAGATCCTCTCTGTAGAAGTCAGATGGACAGATAATACTTGCAATTCAGAATTTAGGCACGCAATAAATAATTGGATCCTCTCCTCCTCTTAGGTTACCAACTAAGTAGCATATCTAGACAAAGCATGGAACTTGGCCTCATACGCACCCACAGACATCCCACCTTGCTCCAAAGCCATAAACTCATCTTTCTTACAATCCCTCAAGGTTCATGACACATATTTTTCCAAGAACAGAGCATGAAACTGGTCCAAATGAGTGAAGGTAAAGTAGAAGATACAGACTCAATATAAGATCTCCACCATTGCTTGGCCACACCTTGAAGTTGAAAAGACACGAACTCAACCCCATGTTGGTAAACTATACCCAATTTATGTAGCCTCTCATATAAATCCAGAATGAACTCATATGCATCCTCACTCTTGGAATCAAGAAATACCAAAGTCTTAAGCTCCAAAAACTTAGTCAACATGTCATGCTCATTTCCAGCCATAAAAGAACCCAACATAGGATGGAATAAAGCATCATTACCTCCCATTCCACTCACCTGGGCAGTGCTAGTAGTAGGAGGATTAGTGAGAGTATGAGTTGCTTGGACAGTGGGGAGCATTTCAAGACCAATGAAACCCTTTAAGAATGGCATGATCTGCTACATTAACACTGTATCCAATAGAGGAACAACTAAAGTCACGCTGGCACCTCTTCCTTTAGTACAACTTCCTCAACATCTCCAACCTCAATATCCTCTCATATATCCTCATGATGTGCATGTTGGTTCTCATTCATAGGAACATTTTCAACAGGTACCTCATTCCAAGTAGGCACTACTCTTATGTGACTTCTACCCCTAACTCTTCCCTTACCCCTGCCTCGATCGCGACCTCTCGTGAATAATAAATGGTTCCAGCTAGTGATATTATATAAGGCTGATGAAAAATGATTCTGACTAGTGATATGACACAAATTCAATGAGAAATGGTTCCAACTAGTGATACAAAGACGCCGGAAAATGGTTTCGGATAGTGATACTATGTTTAAGGGAACTAGTTCTCGTTAAAAGATTCATTATTATGGTTTGATGCATTTTGATGTTTATGTTTGACTTATTTGTTAATTCTGATTGATGCACTTGTTATGTGTGATTGAGCTAATTGAAATTGATAGTGACTTGCTTGATTAGATTTGGTTATTGGATGGTGACTATTGATATGTGATTATTGAGCCTTATGAGCTGTTTATTATAAAACTATTAGGACGAACTGATTTTTGTACAAGCTGTACTTTGAAGAGGTTCGATTTGGATGAAAGGAGCAGTCATTTACTATCTAGGTTGCTTCGTTATTGGATTACTTTTTTGATACCGTGTTGTTGGTATTCACTCTTTGATATTACACATGTATAGGTTCTGAGCTCGGTATCGTGTGATTGCTCTTTTTCTCTCATAATCTGGTGGCCCCTCTACTTCATCTTTTTAATCTTTGTTCTATTTGAGAAATAGAGACTTGAGAGTTATACTTATTTTCTGATTCTTCTCTTTATGTATTAGACTTGTGCATGTGACAATCAAATTTTATGGTGTAAATAGAAATAATAAATTTTCCGCTTTTATCTTGTTCTTGTTTTATCTTTTCCCATTTCTTCTATTTCATTAGGTTGAGGTTGAATTTTCTTGGTAGAAATAGACCAATTCCATCACTCCCATTTTATGTGTCATGCCTCAAGCCTACATACTTGATGTGGCTAACACTCAACAATAATTTCGGATCTCCAAGTAAACCTTTGGTCTGACTTAATACTTAACGGAAGACTCACTCAAACAATAATAGTCTTAAAACATAATTTTTGGATATTTAAACTCAAAGTAAATATTCAACTGAAAGTGTTCGTAAAATACTCAATAACATAAGTATATGAAGTTGCAAAACCATCTACGGAAAAGTAAATAACGAAAGAGTCTTAAACTCTATCTATTTATCAAGCATCATTTAAGATAGGTGTCAGAAAATACCCACGACACCTCAAGATAACTAAACTGAAAGTAAATGTACAGTCCTAAAAAATGCAAGGAGGCTCACCAAAACTGTCTGAAGTATAGATGATCTCTTAATGAAGCATTTGTTAAGGATCCTAAAACCTATATTTTTATTATAAGACGCTATAGGTCGAATGAAATTAGTAGGTTTGAATGTACGAATATGTAATATAGCTGATGGTGATATAACTAAATGAAAGGACTGTAATAGATAACAATATACTAAAGCTCCATGTAAAGAAATAAAGGAGTTAAATCTTTTACAACTTACAAAATACTTTCTTATCTCCAAACTCAACATAATAAGTGATATATTCAAATACACTTTAACTCTATTGGTAGATTTTCTAGCCGACAACAATTAATATGAGCCACGTGATGATACAACGTCTTGTCCACACTGTTATAACTCATTTAAAAAGTATTATTATGTATCCATTTTAGTAAGACATGGTTTATGAAAATTTTGAGTTATCTGAACTCATTCCCATATCGGTGCTGAATACTACTCCAAATAATATATATACTCGTGCTCAAATTTATAAAACATACTCTTCTCTTGTTTGATTTAATGCTCAAACTATCCTCTTGAAAGAGGTATCTTCTATGAAATATCTCTGAACTTATAAACTCATTCAGAAATCAAAGTTTCTTTTTTCACGATGTAAAAAAATGATACATTTTGAAATAATCAGTTTCCTTAAACTTCACTCAAAATTTAATTTAAAAATACTCTTGCTCAAATCTTGGTTAAAACTCTTTCTCAAAACTCATCTTTTCTTTTTGAGGAAATCAGTTTAAGACAAAATGGTTCCTTTAAAAGAGTCCCAATAATAATGACTCAAAATAGGGTCCATCTTGAAATATAGACATGAACGAATCAACTCAAGAATCAAAACGTAAATATAACAACTTATGATCAAGGGTTTAGAACTCAGAATCAATACAATAACTCATATCAAGAATTCTCAAAACTAAGGTATAACCCTAAATTAAATGTTTAATGTCTTAATTGATGTGATGTAGGGTGTGAGGATGAACTCAGTCCATCACTATAAATATCCATAAATACATGGAAAGAACAAATGTCTTGGTGAAATTAATGAAAACTTGAAGAACGTTCGAAACCCTATCCTTTCCTCTTCTTGGAACCTTGCTCTAATGATGTGAAGTGTTAAAGAACATAAAGGAATGTTTTAACATTGTTTAGATCCTTAACTAGGTGAAAAAGGACCGAGCTTTAAGCCTATAATGGATGAAAAAAAGTATGAAATACACATAATTTATCAGAAAATGTCAAACCCTAGTAGAGCCTGATGGAAGATTTGACAACCCGTCGCCAGGGTGATTGCCTTTCACCTAAAATAGTAAAAACGAAAGAATTAATGAATTTTTTGCTAAGTTGATGGCCCGTCACGGAACTCGAAATGAGGCAAATATGATAGAGTTGGAAAAAGGACTCAAAGAACTTCAATTTGATAGGTGATTGGCCACCTAATTCATTATTAGCTGGGAGATATCATTATCTGAAGTTGACCTAAGTAAAATCTTATGTCATAGTTAGTATGGATGCTTTCAACTCAACATTGTTATAGGGGATTAGTAACCTTAAGTAATTCATAACCAAATCCGTCCCCACACTAAAGAATTTACCTTTACACATAAATAATTTAAGAATCACTTGATACGACCTTACATGTAAATATAGAATGGTTTGATCTTTAACTTAGAATTTTTTGGGGTGTTACAATTGGGTTGTGTCACTATCTCAACCCGTTTATAATGTTATGAATTGTACTTCAAATATTTTGAATTGAGTTCAGTCTCAATATAATCAAGTCTAACATATTTTGAGTGAATATTTAATTTAGCCAAATTTAATCTCCATTTTCAACAAGTTTTAATACATGTTATTTGCATTGATGTAATGTATGTTCATATATTGAATATATGAATTATTGAAGATATGAATTACTATCTGTTTTATACCTTCTACGTTTATCAATCCATTTGTAATTTTTTTTATTTTCTTGAGTTTAAATTCGTATTGCGGTTGTAAAAGTAAAATAACAATATGTTTCAATTATTGAGATTAAGTGGGTTAAATTAAGAAGGTCATGGCCCAACCCAATTTTTAATTCATTTGAGTTCAACCCATTTAAGTCCAAAGTAAACTTTGGCGGATCACGATCCAACGCAATTTTTATTTCAACCCATTCTAATATGTCAAATTTCAAGCCAACAAACTCATTTGACAACCCTAGTTGGTAATGTTGAGGGTATTTGGATTAAAAAAATTCAAAGTACAGTAAAGCCTCTATAAATTAATATAGAAGGGACCACACAATTTTATCATTTTATAGAGGTATTATTTAATCGATAAATTAGTATTTATTAATTTAAAGAATGAATTGAGATTTAATGATGGTTCATTTTGATTATATCAAAATTATTGTATATTTATAATTTATATATCTTATTTATTGATTTCACATAAAAAATATTATACTTAAAGGACAATGAATACATCAAAATCATCATATCTTACTAATTAATATATCATATTTGTTGAATTGTCACTATCATGCAAAAAAAAGAGTATGGATGATAAGTTTGCTTTTTGATCAATATATTTGTTAGTTTGATCACAAAATGCATAGTACACGAGTTTTGTTTATGGTAGATAATTGGCCAACCCATAATAGAAATATTGAAGGACTACAAAATGTCGAATTGTTTTTCTTGCCACCCAACATGACTGTAAGACCCCAAAATGAGTTAGGAGTCTAGATCCTTACATGTTTGTATTAAGGTTTTAAGGTCCTAATATGACTTATAATATGTTTTAGAGGCATTGTGTAAATTTTTAGGTGATTTGGAAATCGAACGTCAAGGGAAAACAAAACGTTCGACGACTAGTCACCTATGTGTATCATGTGTCTATAGGTGTTTATATATTATATGATATGAGATTATGAAGCATTAAAATGATTTATAATGACATTTAATGGTAGTATATGGAGTTTCGTTAAGTTTGGAGGTCAAACATCCAAGAACGTCCAAGCCGTTCGAAAGATAGCCCTTAAGACGCTCAATGTGTGTCTTGATGGGGCCTAGACCGTTTAGACGAGTTGAAGGTGTTTGTTTTGGGTGAAACTTATGTGGATATTCTAAAACTTGTTAAGGTTTGTATATACATTGAAATGTCCAAGTACGACTTCTAAAGGGCCGCGTAAAAGGCCCCACAAGGAGGACACAAGGCTGGTCGAGACAGTGCCTTGACAGTGTCAATCGACGGACCAAACAACGGCCACTTGGTCAACCAACGGCCCGTTGGTGAGGTATCTTCGATGTAAACTTACCTTGTGCAGGAATCAATCCAAAAATTTGGCTAAGGAGCAATCGACGGAAGCCAAAGGACGGCCAGTCGATTGACCAACGGCCCGTCGATGGGTTCGTTGATGGTGGCCTGTAGCTTCTATCTAGCGAACTGTTTTATTTAAGGGGTGAATGGAAAATTCATACCAAGTCCTAAACTGATTCTAATAGGTTTATTTATCTACTTTTGGTTTTATATAAGTCATCAAACACGTGAAGAACCCATACCAAATCCTCTCTTACGAATTAAACCTTTCCTTCCAAAATATTCTCCCTAGAATTTACCATTGTTGGTGAAGCTCAAGAACAGCTTGGAGCTTGGATTTCCATGGATGAATCATCAAGTTTTATAGGTTTTCAACTACACAAAGTTATGGTGATCCTTCATCTCTAAGAAACCTTTCACCTGGAGAGTTAATCTCATGTTTTCCAAAGAAGGTTTCATGATAAAATCTCTACTTCTTCAATCTAGACATGGGTTCTTTATATAAACGTTTTGAATGATTAAATCATGATTAATTGAAGTTAATACATTGGTTTGAACGTGATTTTTCTCCAATTGCATGATGAACCCATGCTCCTTTCTTAAAATCGATTTAGCCTTGAATGGGCTTTGTGATCATGGCTTGTTAATGGTTGAATTGTGATTTTCTTACTTTTGAATTGTCTACATCTACTTTTATTTACGTTAATTGATTATGATTTGATGATGAACATCCATGAGGATCAATTTATGAAGAATTCAACATGACTAGTATATGATCAATCTATTCATTGTATGGTTGGCTTTATGACGATTGTTGTGAGATCTTGGATTACGTTAGGTTGCTTGTAGACAATTTTTTAGGTTACATAACAATTTAATTATGGGTAAAAATCTCTTATGATCAAAGTAAAGAATGATTGGCATGAATTGATCTAGTTCTCCTAATCTATCAATTGCTAATACTATGTATGTAATGTGATCCATAATTTAGATTATGTGAAGCATGATTTCTTTGAGTAATGATCTAATTATCTACTTCCCAACATGTACATTATTGTTAAAATATGATTGATAATATAGGCCTTAGAGAATCAATAGTATTGGTTAATTTCTCTATATTCTAGCGAATTAATAAGCCTAACGCCTATGTTGGAAGCTTGATCTTGAAGTGTTTTAAGCATGATTTCGTTATGACTAAGTGAATGATTAGCTACAGCCTTAGATTGATATGATTGATGAAGTACGATCTGTAATCCATGTAAGTGAAGTTGGTTGATGGTCTACGTCCTTTTACATTCTAGCATGTTAATGATACGTTGTACTAGTTTGTAGCATGACCATTGTAGTACCTTATGCTTAACTTCATGTATGATTATGGTACCTTAAGTTACTTCTCTATACTTGATGTATTGATAAAAGAGTAATAATGGTCAATGATGACCAAAGGCTAAAGGATTTGTAAGATTCCTCTACTCTTCTACTTCTCTATTTCTATATAGTAATGTTGATGAAGCCTTGTATGGCATTCTGTGGTATGGTCCACTTATGGTGGCGGTGTTTACTTTATTTTCAATCTATATATGTATTGACCATGGTCTTGAAGCCAAATTGATGAATATATGACCATGTGCTCATGATGATACTATGAGAAGATTATACCTACTTTCATATTCTAGTTGTGATTGAGGTTGTGTGGCTGTTGTTTAAGCATGTGTTTATCCATGTTAGGTTAAAGTAGAGGTTATACCATTTGTGAGTTAAAAAGGTCAATGATCCCTTACCTATGTACCCCTACGATAATGCATGAATAGCACAAGTTAGGAGTCTTAAGTGTAATATGAAGTTGACTTGTCTCCTATGCTATTGTGTGTTGTGTGGTCTATGATTGAGAGAGTATTATGGTCTAAGAGTGTGGCTGCCTCAAGGTGTTGTTGATATCCACTATGTGATCATGTTGACCAATGTACACACACACTCACTTTACATGCATGTTACAAGTAGCATAGGTCATGGTGTCTAAATGAAAGATAATTCTCATATTCACTAGTGTATACTACTATGCATGTTAAGATGATGTTTATTGAAGTATGATATATGTGTTTTCTTAGCTAGGATGACTTGATAGGTGTACTAGTATGGTCAAGGGAATGGGACTTTACCTATGCATTGCACATGTGTACCTTGATAGGATAGTTCTAGTTTTGGTTTCTATATGTATGAATATGAATGTATGAACATGTGTGACTTAAGGTGTTATGTGAAATGTTTGCTCACATATATGTTTACACACACATGAATGATGATCTAGTCAATAGAGGAGCCTTGAAAGGTGTGCTCAAGTGTATCCTAAACTAGATAGTGCTAATAGATATGCTATGTCCATGTGAAATGATATTCTCACATGATTTAGGTTGATGAACTTTCATATATGACCTATAAGATAAGCATATGAGGGGATGAATCTCCTAAGACTTCATTTTATAAAGTAATGTTAACGAAGGTTTTCAATAAAGGGAACTTAGCATAGCATTGAGTGAACTGGAATATGAATGCCTGTCCCTTTCCAAGGTGGGAAGGTAGGTAACCAGAAATTTCATGAGTTGGATAACCACAATGCCTCAATAGGCATAAATAGGGTTTCCATAAGTGAATAACTACAATGCCTAATCTTGGCATAAAGAGGATTTTCACATGTACCTCCAAGTTCGTAATCTTGGCATAAAGAGGGTTTTCACATGTACCTCCAAGTTCCATAACTATGCTTGCCACATAGGATCTAGCAATGTAATATCACATAGTATGCTTGCATGTGTTAATATTCTACCTTGGCTAGGTAAGAACAACTTCCATTGTTGTAAGGCTCTACAACACGAAATTCCATGTTTAGCACCCATGGTCTTAGTGTCGGTTAAGGCTATAGTTTCCCTAAAGTAAAATGGACAATGAAGTAAATGAATAGGATCCTAACTACGAGGACTTAAGAGAGGTTACTTAGTATAGGTGGAAGTAATGAACCCATATAGACATTGCACAAGTAGCTCCTTAGGAAGTCCTAGGAAGGTGACCTAATGTTTATGTTTATGTTATATGCATGACAATTGTAGTATTGGTCTACTTGTTTTGAAGATGTGCGTGGTATGAATCTATATGATATGATCTTATCCTTATATGCACTATGTTAGGTCTAAATGACTATATGATGAAGGTCTTGTATTGACATGAATGAAGTTGTCTTCACTCACTTGTATATGTATGAATTGAATCCTAAGGTTTGTGGTCTCATTAAAGGTTTACTAACCATGTGTGGGGTTATAGGGCTTTGCATGTGCATTGCACTAGTAGACTAAGATTGGGGCCATGAACAAGGTCTAATAAAGATGTATATACAAAGAAGTAAATATATGCATGACTTGATGTATCTTATGGTAATATGCCTTAAAAATGCAATAAATTCTATATGTGATCTTATGTGATGTTTGGACTTTGAATATGTTAAAATGAAGTATGTGAATGATGTAAATGATATTGAATAAGGGGTTTTATCAAGATTTACTGAAAAAGACATGAACTATGATTCAAGAAAATGTCCCTTTTAAATGCATGTTTTTGCATGGTTTCCATACCTAGTGCATTCTTGTACTAATCCCATTCTTCTCTACTTTTTAAAAAAAGTGTAGGTTATGTATGCTTAAAGGATGTCTTGAATGGTGAAGATCTTGATTCCTAAGCTCAATGAAAGGAATCCTTAAGTTCAAGGATATCCTACTCATGTCTTTACTGTAAAGTGTTTAAATACTGTATAGTTATGTAATGTGTCATAAGAGTCGTGTTCCTATTGTAATCTAAAGTTGTTGAGTCTAAAATGACAAAGATACTTAGGATATAAATATGTATTATGACTTATATTTTTATGAAGTTAAGTTTCTAGCATATGATGTGCTATGAAAAGTTTTATTTTTTCGCTAAATTTACTAAGTCGATGCGATGAATGATAACTATGGGCTTGTATAAGGCCTCCGAGAGGTCAAGTACACCATGTTACTTCTAGGGGCTGCTTCCGGGATGTGATAAACGTTGTATCAGATCCAGGTTTCTTAAAGTGGTTTAGGGTCCAAGAAGTCTCATATTACCACTTCTAGTAGAGTCTTGTATCATTGGTGGTGAGTCGCGACACATCAAAAGGAACGAGAGGCTATAGGACTATAAAATTTCCCTTCTTCATCATTCTCATATCGTGCCATAGAACTTATCTCTATAAGATCTCTCTCTTATGTTTTCTTGTCCGGTGGTCTTTTTAGATGTGATTGCTTAGATGAGATTTGTTCTCTATGCTTGAGGGAGAAAAGGTGAGTTTAAATGCTTATCTTGGTTTTATGGTTTGAATGAGTATGTGTTGAGGTGAATTTTGGTATGTTTTGATGATGTGATGCCATTTATGGCTATATATGGAAACTTATGTGAAATAGCATGTTATGTTGAAAAATGTATGTCATAATATAGTTAAAGCATGTTAGGAGTTACTATGGTTGACATGAGTTTCTTTTGGGAATGATGTGTTACTATATGGTTTTGCATGATGGTAGCCTTATGATACGGTTTGAACTTGAAATTCTTAGTGACTACCTATGAAAGCATGCTACCCTAAGATTATGTACTTAAAAGTGTTCAATGTTTCCCTTTATATACATATGGTCTATGATAAGTTCCTAGTATGGATTGGATTCTTTTGTATAGACATTGATCCTAGATGAGATGATAGCATGCTTGTCTTGGTATGTATTGTATCTCATATTGTCATGCTTTTCCCATCAATTGCCTCAATGATTGCATTTTTGGAATGTTGAAGCATGTTCACTGTAATGGTAGTCCACTTACTGTAATATTCTTAAGAAACCAACTAAATTGTTTTTAAGATTTGATGTTGTTGAAATGTGTATAGAATTGATGCATATGAACATGATAATGAATGTTAAAAGGAGTTTTGCTGTTTGGAAATAAAGAATGAGAGTCTTATGACATGATGAGTTGTAGGATTATTTCTAACTTCTTATTGTGTTGTGAGTCCCATGATGTTGTGGAATTGATATTTCCCTATAATTGGGGGTATTACTCTTATCTATGTAGGGTGATGATGTGGGTTTGATTGACCTAGAAGTTACCTTACTTTAATGTTGAAAGAAAAGAAAGAGTCCTTATGGCTAAGTCTCGTTGTTGTTCCCCCTAATGATGTATGACCTTGGTGTCTATTGTATTGTATGAAAACCTTATGTGGTTGATTGTGATTGACCTAACTAGATAATTGGGGATAAATTGCCTAGGAGATGAAGTTTAGAATACCTTGGTGTTCCTATGTTGACTTACAGTAAACTCCTTCTAAAGTTTGTAATCACTTTTAAGTGATGAAAATGAAAGTTGTTTAGTTAAGATCATATTTAGTTTGGGTTAAGTTTCTCTTAATTGGGTTTACCCTAAGTGGGGGATGGTGATGGAGTACTAAGGTTGTAGATATTTTCTACCTCGTCCTTCTATTCTTACTTGAACTTGAAGATAATGAATTTTTAGCAAGCTTGTTCATGGATAAGAGTTTTGCATAATGTATGAATTGCATGACCTTCATATGTTTGGTATGTATTGATTGACATTACCTTAAAAATATCGAGAATGTTCCAAAGTGCATGAAAGAAATTTTTGATAAAATACATTTTTTTCTCATGTTAAATTGCATCTTGATATGCTAGTTGTGCATTTGACTTCATGAGATAAGATAAGAAACATGGTAATAGTCACTTGTGAGGTGAAATGTTTAGACTTATAATGAAAAGTCAAGTCTCTTTAAAATGAAAAATGTAGAGTCTCTTGAAAATAATGTGACTTGTATGATTTGGAATGCATGATTGTAGGATCATTCTTGAAAAGTAAAAGCATGTTTAGCTAAGTGTTCATATGTGTGCCTATGATTTGTGTTATATTTCCCAAATAATACTTACTGTGATGGTGAGTACTATGTTATAAAATGATATTTTGTGAAATGACTTCCTATTTGTTGTGATGTATTTGGTGTAATTTGTCATTTAGACTTCACTAGGAAGAAAACAGCTCATGTCTTGGTTTGAAAATTGAGAATTTTTCATTTTAAAAGGAATTGACCTTGTATTTTGCTAAGGTGTGAATTCATCATGTAAGTGTGTTAAGGAGAAGGAAGTTCCTCCAAGGACACCACTAAGCATGGTACAGTTGAGTATGACCTTCATGGCACTAGGTCTAGCTAATGAAGATCTTTGTTGATTCACTTAACTCAAGTCTATGCGAATTGAATAAATTGCTTCTTGAGTGTTGTTGAAATCTGCCTAAATGTAACTTAAAGAATAGTTGCAAAATGAGCTCTTAATGAATTGAAGTGTAAGGACCATGTTATGATTAGGAGAAGGATGTTTCTCCTATGAACATGATAAGAGCCTATGTATTTGATGCAATAAAGAGTGAGTGAGTAATGGTTTTGCTTTATTGTGTTCATTGAGTGCTAAAATGATTTGATGATGTTATAGATGTTATGAACTGCTCTATGATGCATTGAAGTCCTTGTTGTGATTAAAGAGCCCTAAGTGTCATTCGAGGACGACTGTTCCCAAGTGGGGGATATTGTAAGACCCCAAAATGAGTTAGGCAGTCTAGAGACTAACATGTTTTTTTTAAGTTTCTAAAATGACTTATAAAATGGTTTAGAGGCAGTGTGTAAAGTTTGAGGTGATTTGGAAGTCAAACATCGAGGGACGACCAAAACGTTGGATGACTACTTACCTATGTGCCTCATGTGTCTATAGGTATTTATATATTGTATGATATGATCTTATGAAGTCTTAAAATGATCTATAATTACATTTAATGTTAGTATATGGAGTTTCGTGAAGTTTGGAGGTCAAACGTCCAAGAACGTCCAAGGCATTTGAAAGATAGCCCTTAAGATGCTCAATGTGTGTCTTGATGGGGCCTAGCCTGTTTGGACAAGTTGCAGGTGTTTATTTTAGGTGAAACTTATGTGGAAGTTCTATAACTTGTTGAAGTTCATATTTACGTTGGAAACGTACAGGTACGATCTAAAGGGCCTCACAAAAGGCCCCACAAGAAGGACCCAAGGCTGGTCGAGACACTGCCTTGGCAGTGTCAATCGACGGACCAAACAATGGCCACTTGGTCAACCAATGGACCGTTGGTGAGGTATCTTTGATGTACACTTAGCTTTGTCAGGTCTCAATCCAAAATTTGGCTAAGGACCAATTGATGGAAGCTAAAGGACGGCCAGTCGATTGACCGACGGCCCGTCAATGGGTCTGTCGATGGTGTTCTATAGCTTCTGTCTAGCGAAATGTTATATTTAAGGGGTGAATGGAAAATTCACCCCACGTACTAACATGATTGTAATAGGTTATTTAGCTACTTTTGGGTGTATATAAGTCATTAAACAAGTGAAGAACCCATTCCAAATCTTCTCTCACGAATTAAACCTTTCCCTTTAAAATATTCTCCCTAGAAACCACCATTTTGGTGAAGCTCAAGAACAACTTGGAGCTTGGATTTCCATGGATGAATCATTATGTTCTAGAGGTTTTCAACTAGACAAAGGTGTGGTGATCCTTCATCTCTAAGTAACCTTTCACTTAGAGAGTTAATCTCATGTTTTTCAAAGAAGGTTTCATGATCAAATCTCTTCTTCTTCAATATAGCCATGGGTTCTTTCTAAAAACGTTTTGAATGATTAAAATGATGAATTGAAGTTAATACATTGGTTTGAACGTGATCTTTATCCAATTTCATGGTGAACCCATGATCCTTCCTTAAATCGATTTAGCCTTGCATGCGCTTTGTGATCATGGCTTATTAATGGTTGAATTGTGATTTTCTTACGTTGAATTGTCTATATAAACTGTAATTTAAGTTAATTTATTATGATTTGATGATGAGCGATCCATGAGGATCAATGTATGAAAAATTCAACATGACTAGTATACGATCTATGTATTCATTGTAAGGCTGGCTTTATGTCGATTGTTGTGAGATCTTGGATTACGTTAGGTTTTGTAGCCACTGTTTTAGGTTACATAATGATTGAATTATGGTTACCAATCTTGTATGATCAAAGTAAAGAATGATTGTTATGAATTGATCTAGTTCTCCTAATCTATCAATTGCTAATACTATGCATGTGATGTGATCCATATTTTAGATAATCTGAAGCATGATTTCTTTGAGAAATGATCTAATTAGCTACTTCCCAACATTTACATTATTTTTAAAATATGATTGATGATCAAGGCCTTAGAGAATCAATAGTATTGGCTAACTCCTCGATATTCTAGCGAATTAATAAGCCTAATGCCTATGTTGGAAGCTTGATCTTGAAGTGTTTTAAGCATGATTTCGTTTTGACTAAGTGAATGATTAGCTACTGCCTTAGATTGATATTATTGATGAAGTACGGTCTGTAATCTATGTAAGTGAAGTTGGTTGATAGTCTACGTCCTTTTACATTCTAGCATGTTAATGATACGTTGTACTAGTTTGTAGCATGACCATTGTAGTAGCTTATGCTTAACTTCATGTATGATTATGGTACCTTAAGCTACTTCTCTATACTTGATTTATTGATAAAAGAGTAGTAATGGTCAATGATGACCAAAGGCTAAAGGATTGATAAGAATTCCTCTACTCTTCTACTTTTCTATTTCTTTATAGTAATGTTGATGAAGCCTTGTATGACATTGTATGGTATGGTCCACTTATGGTGGCGGTGTTTACTTTATTGTCAATATATATATGTGTTGACCACGGCCTTGAAGTCAAATTGATGAATATATGAACATGTATTTATGATGATACTATAAGAAGATTATGCCCACTTTCCTTTTCTAGTTCTGATTGAGGTTTTGTGGCTATTGTATAAGCATGTGTAAATCCATGTTAGGGTAAAGTATAGGTGCTACCATTGATGAGTTAAAATGGTTAATGATCCCTCACATATGTACCGATACGTTAATGCATGAATAGCACAAGTTAGGAGTCTTAAGTGTAATATGAAGTTGACTTGTCTCCTATGCTATTGTGTGTTGTGTCGTCTATGTTTGAGAGAGTATTATGGTTTAAGAGGGTGGTTGTCTCAAGGTGTTGTTGATAGGCATTATGTGATCATGTGTACCAATGAATACACACACTCACTTTACATGCATGTTACAAGTAGCATAGGTCATGTTGTCTAAATGAAAGGTAATTCTCATATTCACTAGTGTCTACTACTATGCATGTTAGGATGATGTTTATGAAAGTATGATATATGTGTTTCCTTAGCTAGGACGACTTGATAGGTGTACTAGTATGGGCAAGGGTATGGGACTTTGCCTATGCATTCCGCATGTGTACCTTGATAGGATAGTTCTACTTTTGGTTTCTATATGTATGAATATGAATGTATGAACATGTGTGACTTAAGGTGTTATGTGAAAGGTTTGCTCATCTATATGTACACACACACATGAATGATGATCTAGTCAATAGAGGAGCCTTGAAAGGTGTTCTCAAGTGTATCCTAAACTAGATACTGCTAATACATATGCTATGTCCATGTGAAAGGATCTTCTCACATGATTTAGGTTGATGAACTGTCATCTATGACCTATGAGCTAAGCATATGAGGAGATGAATCTCCTAAGACTACATTTTATATAGTAATATTAATGAAGGTTTTCAATAAAGGGAACTTAGCTTACCACCGAGTGAACTTGAATATGAGTGTGTGTCCCTTTCTAAGGTGGAAAGGTAGGTAACCATAAATCTCATGAGGTAGATAACCACAATGCCTCAATAGGCATAAATAGGGTTTCCAGAAGTGAATAACTACAACGCCTAATCTTGGAATAAATAGGGTTTTTACATGTACCTCCAAGTTTCATAACTATGCTTGCCACATAGGATCTAGCAATGTAATATCACTTAGTATGCTAACATGTGTTAATGTTCTACCTAGGCTAGGTAAGAACACATCCCATTGGTGTAAGGCTCTACAACACCAAATTTCATGTTTAGCACCCATGGTCTTAGTGTCAGTTAAGGCTATAGTTTCCCTAAAGTAAAATGGACAGTGGAAGTAAATGAATAGGATCCTAACTAGGAGGACTTAAGGGAGGTTACTTAGTATAGGTGGAAGAAATGAACCCATATAGCCATTGCACAAGTAGCTCCTTAGGAAGTCATAGGAAGGTGACCTAATGTTTATGTTTATGTTATATGCATGACAATTGTAGTATTGGTCTACTTGTTTTGAAGATGTGCATGGTATGAATCTATATGATATAATCTTATCCTTATATGCACTATGTTAGGTCTAAATGACTATATGATGAAGGTCTTGTATTGACATGAATGAAGTTGTCTTCACTCACTTGTATATGTATGAATTGAATGCTAAGGTTTGTGGTCTCATGAAAGGTTTACTAAGCATTTGTGGGGTTATGCGGCTTCACATGTGCATTGCACTAGTAGACTAACATTGGGGTCATGAACAAGGTCTAATAAAGATGTATATGCAAAGAAGTATATATATGTATGATTTGATGTAGCTTACGATAATGTGCCTTAAAAATGCAATAAATTCTATATGTGATCTTATGTGATGTTTGGACTTTCGATATGTTTAAATGAAGTATGTGAATGATGTAAATGCTATTGAATAATGGTTTTATGAAGATTTACTCAAAAAGTCATGGAGTATGATTTCAAGAAAATGTCCCTTTTAAATTCATGTTTTTGCATAGTCGCCATACTTGGTGCATTCTTGTACTAATCCCATTCTTCTCTACTTTTTACACAAAGTGTAGGTTATGGATGCTTAAAGGATGTCTTGAATGGTGAAGAGCTTGATAGATGATTCTCAAGCTCAATGAAAGGAATCCTTAAGTTCAAGGATCTCCTACTTATGTCTTTATTGTAAAGTGTTTAAATATTGTATAGTTGTGTAATGTGTCTTAAAGGTGTGTCCCTCATGTACTCTAAAGTTGTGGAGTCTAAGATGGCAAAGAGACTTAGGATCTAAGTATGCATTATGACTTATATTTTTATGAAGTTAAGTTTCTAACATATTATGTGTTATGAAAAGTTTTAATTTTCCGCTAAATTTACTAAGTCGATGCGATGAATGATAACTATTGGCTTGTATAAGACCTCTGAGAGGTCAAGTACGCCATGTTACTTCTAGGGGGTGCTCCCCGGATGTGACAATGTCAGCCTTTTGATGCTGAAATGATAAGAGCTTTCAAGGTGTATTATCATAATAGATTTTTCGTTGGATATGAGAAGGCTATTAAATGGGACAAACTGATCCAATAAAGAATAATGTTTTGGATGCTATCAAATTTTCAGTCCCTGATTGGATAGTAAATGTTTAGCAAGAGACAATAGCAATTTGTTTTCGACACTATAAAATTTGTTTTGTGATGCAATCTTAGCGAATTTGAATGAACCCACCTGTGAAAACGCCATTCATAACTTTAGATCATGACTAATGATATTAATTACCACAATAAAGTGGATGTCAATAACCTTTTGGATTATCCAGGTGAAAGTGATACATGTTCAGAAGTCTAGAACTTAGAAGAAATTGTGGAAACTATCGGAAAAAACAACTTTCATGATAAAGTTGAAGATGATAATATACCTTTGGAACTAGTTACGCGTAAGGAAGCACTTATAACACCTAAAACTCTTCACAATTTTATGGTGCAATTCGAAAAGACAACACTGGAGCTCTGAATGCAACAAGAAAAGTTAGAGATGATGAGCTTCAACTAGATTTAAATTTTAAGAAAAAATTGAACACAATAGAATCATATATCACTAAATTGTCTTAAATATGTATGTACTTTTAAAAAAATATTAATTTATGATATCAATGGGATCATATATTTATATAGGGATCTTTTGTAAATATATTATCTTATTATCTTATCGAAATTCATATTTTTTTCCATTGGCCCAAGTCGGGATTAGAGGAAAATATTATTTTAGGGAAATTATTAATTTATCGAATATTAATTTATAGAGGTTTTACCGTATATGGATTAACAACAACATTTTATAGTTTAAGTACTAAACTAATAAAACATGGATAATTTGGAAGGAAGAGGTTAGTTCAAAATTAAACTGAAAAAATATAGTGTTTAATTTCAAACAACTTAAAAAGAAAATTTTATTTGATTAGATTACTAAAAAGATAACTATGCATAGCCATTCGTAGGAATGAGATCAATAACTTGAAATTAAAGTATATATATAATGTAAAACCCCTTTACATTGCAAGTGTACATAAGTTAAATTTTTAATATATACAAATATCTCACGCAGCATAAAATAAATTCAAGTATAGAAATACACATTAATTGTGAATGGAGTGACCTATTCCTGGACTGTGCCCTGGCCCCGTTGGTCCAAAATCATCCATTTTCTCAACAACTTTTACACTTTTTGTTGCTTCTGTTGGATCATTTATCGATTTGTGTATGTCATCTTTGCTCGGAAGCCATGTTAAACTTTTCTGTATCTTTCCAATTTTATTGAATGTCTCAGAAGTGACAACTATTTGTCTTGATGATACTGAAATTTCCACGCTTACCACTTCCGTTTTTTTCGACTTTAGGTGCCTAATTGCTTCGACACATAAAATTTCATGACTAAACAAGATCAACACAAGGATGAAAGCAAAAAATTGAATGATTTTAGTGTTTGTTACAATAACCATAGTAGTTTATATATGCTAGGAATTGGTAAGTGAAGAAGTAGAACAAAAAGAAAAAAAAAATTGGAAGGTGGAATTAACAAGCTATAGGTTTTGTACAATGTTTTTAAGACAACAATTGTTATTACAACTGTAGTATATATAGAATCATTAAGTAGTATATAGAATAACAAAAGGTGATAAAAGAAAGGTTTGAGACGTGAATAATCAAACATTGAGATGCATAGTACTTTTTGACTTATTTATGCTTTTCCTACATTTTTTAAATTAATCAAAATCATAAGTAATTGCTTTATTTGTAAATTAACCTCAAACACTTATAATTTTTATCAACACTTAATCTTTATATTTTTGCGAAAAGATATTTGATTATATAATGGTATTATTTAGGAGATTATAAAAATGAACTTTGCTCAGATTACAACAAAGTAACCTAGTGGATATTAGCAATTGACTTATAGCCACTTCCCAAAGAAGTTCTATATTAATGAAGTCTTTTTTGGCAGAGAAGAATTTTTATATATTAGATTTTTCATTTCATAAATTTGAATCAGTCAGGATCACTAGAGTTTGAACAACAAATATTTTGGTTATTTCATAAATGTACATGTGTTTTTTAAAATAATAATTAGAACTAAATATCAGTATATTTTACGTTTTTTTTTAAAAAAAAAGTTCATACTTTTGAAACTCAATTTTATTTTTTGCCTTGGGAGGTTGAGCAATCCCACTTTGTATATTTGTTTATAATTCAAGCTATCTAACAAGAACATAATTATTTTTCACTATGTTCTCTCATTCCTCAATAGTGGGAAGATTCTTAGTTGATATAAAGTCCAAAAAAAAAAAAAGAGAGAAGAAGAATTAATGTTTAAAGTTGGAAAATGGATGGTTTGTTTTGGTAATCAAGGCTGACCTCTATTCTCATGTGAAAGAGGCTATCATCACATGGCAATATATTCTCATGGCCCTTTGCACCCAAGTTGATTATACATTTTCAATGGACTCAATTGATTTGTTAGGTCCTCAATTTTATTGTTTAGCATCATCGAATCAATAGAGAAAGATCAACTTGGGTTCTAATTTATTCAATTTAGAAAAAAGGGAAAAATCTTGACGAGACATAATCAGAAATTCGCTAAGTGAATCAAAATATAAAAAACAAATGTATAAAAAGTCAAGGAGATTCAATATTTATTATGATTCCTCAAATCCATTCTATTTTCATACTGTCATACTTACTATAAAAAATTGTTCCAAAATAATTATCATTTTAAAAATTACAATATAAATTATTATTTGTTTACATCTTTACCTTACTCAAAAGATGTGGTGAGATATTCATGTTGTGAAAAGAGAGTAGTATTAAATTGAATTGAAGAATATGCATAGTAAAATATGACAAGTAAAATGAATTAGATAAACCAGTCTAAGCATTAAAAAATGGGAAAACTGTACATAATAGCAAACATTTAAATCAAAATAAATCCTACAGCTACTATTTAATTTATTTGTATTGCGCAGCAAATGTTGCACATATTTTGTCAATTTGATTGGGACCCACGCATCTAAAAAAAAAGCGGAAGATTTATTTTATACAAATCCTTTCCTGTCTTCTCTTTCCCATTTTCTTTCAATTTTTCCTAAAATTTCTCCCCAAATCAATTTTTTTCAATTGATTGGGGCCCACGCTCTATTTTTATACAAATTCATTAGCTATTTTTACTCTCCCAATTTCTTTCAATTTCTCCTAAAATCTCTCCCCAAATCAGAATTTTCTTAAAAAATTATATATAGTTTCCACTGATATAAATTTTAATTATACACAATTTTTTAAAATTATAATGTACAGTTCCACTAATACATTAATAGTTATTGTATTAGTAGTGTCACAACAGTTTCTCTGTATATACAATATAAACATTTACATTTGATACAATTTTATGCATTATTTTTTTTATAAGGATACTTTTTGTATAATGATCATTTAGACATATACAATTACACAAACTTATACACATAAATAAATTAAAATCTGTTTGTATAATGTATATACACAGAATCATACGTCCAAACTAAGGACGAATCTTCACTGTATAAATAAACAAATTTGAAAAAATAGACAACAATTTCATATACTTATTCAACTCCGAACAACACCAATAGGTATATGTATATAAACTACAACGAGTTCTATTTTTCATTTATATACATATTCCCAATATACACTTATATAAACAATTTCTTTTTCCTTTCTCTCTTTTTCGTTTTATACAAATTCAAATCGTATATAATTTTTCTCTTTCTCGTTTTATATAATTTATTTTATACAATTCGTTTCAATTGTATATGTATAGCGAATTATACACATATATGTTTGCTATGAAGCGCAATTATGCAAACTTTGCTATAGCATACAAATATAAATTTTGTATTTGCTATATGTGAAAGTTGCCCTTAAAAAATTGACCATACATATGATCCCTCGGTTTTTTTTACTTATTTACATTGAACTTTGCGTGTCACTTTAGAAATAATAATTGATATGAGGATTTTAATGTATAGTATTATCTTTGAAAATTAGTTGGAGGATTAAGTAAAGGGAGGGATGTCAGTTAGAAACTTTTCTTTTCAATAATATATGCTTAGCGTGTCAATTATGGAATTTGATTCCAGTGAAAAACCATGTTATTTGATTTGTACAATTATATTCAAGATGTCATTGGTTTTGTCAAGAACACTTGCCCAACCTTCATAATAAGTTCATTATGGTTATTGATGAACATAATTTTATAACTAAACACTAAAAATTTTATGATTATCTCATTTAGCTATGAAGTAGCGATATATTATTAAAAAAAATGAATTTACTAAAAGCTTATTAACAATAGATTAACTAGGAATTATCAATAAAGTTTATATATATATATATATATTTTGCAACAAACAAAATATTCATCACATGGATATATGTACTACCCATTTGCTTGCCACATGTTTTAATGTTTTTTTCTAATTTTATATATCATAGTCATGATCTTCGTAAAAGTTCAGTAAGTTGTTTCCTACTAACAAACATTCACACCCATGTTAACTATTTAATTCTCCCACTCTGCCCTCCTTCCCCAATATAGAATTTTATATGTTTTTCAGAAAAATAGCTGATGAAATTTGTATTTATATTTTTGTGTTAAGTATATACATATATAAAAACATTATTCTAAATATATTTGTATATAATTTAGTTAAATAGTATGGGGCTGGAGGTGGAGATGAAGATAAAGTATATTGGAGACTGAGGAATGTAGATTTCTCAGGGTTAGAGAAATTAAAGATTGTATTGATAATTAAATTTTTGAGTACATGCTCCTTATATAGGAAAGATCTTATATTAGCTATACTAGGAGTCTGTAAGGGGGATGATCAAAGAACATAAATAGTTCACTGATTTAACCCACTTTGGCAGCCAACAACCTTGTCGACTCCAGCCTTCCAACACTTAGCCAAATTTAGGATTGTTTTGGAGTTAACTCGAAAAATAAGCAGCAATATTTTGAGACCAACTCTGGACGTTTTAAGCAACATAAAATAGTAAGCAACAATGTAATAAAGACACACAAATATAAAATGAGACAAAGCAACCAGCTTTACAGAAAAGTTAATTATTCCAGTTTGTAATAATAAAGTGAATACAAGAACACTCCCTACTCGTATCAACCTTGGAACTATAAGATCACGCTAGACCTTAACTTATATTTGACACTCTAATTAGTATTCCCTAATACTTAGAATAATTAAATCCGAATTACACCATTAGGCAGCCTGCACAATTATAATACTATGTGCAGCCAACTACCGACAAGTGGTGTGATATGAATAAAACACTTGTTGGCTTTCACCTGATCTTATCATATGTAGTTGATACCCCACAACTACTTGGTACATTCAAAATAATTCAAACAAGGTGTCAAAAACAAGTTTCACACTAAATGAGATAATGCTACACTTTTTGTAATCGTCGGTCATGTGCTTGACATGTGTTTGTAACTGCGGTCAGCTTTGACTTTGCTTGCCTTTTGGATGAGCTTCTCCCATGTTTAACACTGCCAGACTTAGAATTTTCAGCCTTGCATTGCTTCCACTCAATGCTGCAATGCCATGGTCATAAATTTGTGCCATTAATTCATTCCACGTTGGCTTCTATGTCCTTTCTTTGTTGCCTTAGTCTTGCTGATCGTTTTCCCTTGTTCTTTCTTTAAATATCAATACTATGCCCACAAAACATTATTAAGCTTTCATCTAGTCAAGTCCTCACAAAGATGCCTTGCCTTCAAGTCCTTGGTCCTCACTTGTTACTTCGAAATCAGGCTATGGTGCTATTGTGCATACCTTAGCTTTGTCAACAGTCCATCGTCAACTTAGCCTTGCATGTTTGTTTCCTTGGCTTATTATGCAAATGACAAGGTTTACATGCTTAATAGTTTGTCCATGCTTCCATTTAATTAAGTGACTTAGATCATGGGTCTAACGGACCACCCGACCAGTTTGATTCATCGCCCTCGATCAAATAAATTGAGGTACCACAAAATCTTTTTTGGATAATAATACAGTCATAGGAGTAACATACGCTACTGGTTCCTCATCTTCTTTGGAATTATCACTCTCTGCTAATAAATAATTGACATTTTTTTTCCATTTTGGACAATTTCTTGCCATGTGTGGTCCATCACAAATAAAGTAACCATCAAACTTCACTTTTTCTTTGTCTTTGGATGATCCAGCCTCTTGTTTTTCCTTTTCTTTGACCTTTTCTTCAACATTAGGATCTTTTCTCTTCCAATCCTTCACTTTGTCTTTCCATTTAGACTTAGAAGAAACAAAAGAAATTTCAGCATCATCTCATCCTAAACGAAAATCTGCCAATGCATTTGCTGCCGCAATTGCACTAGGAAGATCTTTAATGTTTTGCCTTCGTAGTTCATTATGTGCTCATTTCTGTAATCCATAGAGGAAATTATGCAATTTATCATCCTCGGACATATTGTTAATATCCAGAATCAAAGAAGAATTTTTTTTGACCTAATCTCTAATAGATCTGGTCTGCCTTAGTGTCTTCAACCTGTACTGCAAGGGAAGAATTGATCCTTCAACTCTTTTTTCAGAAGTTCCCACGAATCAATCTTAGGATGGTCAAAACTTACTTGTTCAGCCATTCTAGTACGCCACCATAATTTTGCATCTTCCGCAAGATACATAGTAGTAATTGACACATTATCATCATCACGTACAAGGACTGCAATGAAGCATTTTCCCATGTCCCATAAGAAGTTTTCGAGTTTCTTAGCACTCCTTGTGCCTCCAAATGCCTTAGGCTTAGTAATTTTCACTTTAGAAGACTCCTCACGATTTGTTCTAGAACCAGCAATGGCCAAACGCAAGATGGAAAGTTCTACATAAAGATTTTTTTTTCTCTTTAACACTTTGTCAATTTCAGTTCGAAGTTCTTCATTGTCTGTCATCACGCCATCAATTTCAAAGACACCGCCTCACGAAAGCTAAGGTACTCCGCTGAATTTTCTTTGATGTCAGTCCGATATAAATCCATTTCTAAATAAAAATTTTCAAATTCAATTTTCATACCATAGAACTGCATGAGCAGATCCATCAAGTTTGGGTCATCAAGTCGTTCCTCAGTCGAGCCAACAAAATCTTTGATTCTTTGTACATGTTCTCGTATTTCAGTGTTCGTCACCATCATATGATTCCTTTGAACACCATTCTCTGATACCAAATGTAAGGGAGTTGATGTAAGAAAATAAATAGTTCATTGATTTAACCCACTTGGCAGCCAACAATGTTGTCGACTTCAGCCTTCCAACACTTAGCCAAATTTAGAATTATTTTGGAGTTAACTCGAAAAAGTAGCAGCAAAGTTTTGAGACCAACTCTTGAAGATTTTAATAAACATAAAACAGTAAGCAACAATGTTATAAAGACACACAAATATAAAATGAGACAAAACAACCAGCTTTATAGAAAACTTAATTATTCCAACTTGTATTAATAAAGTGAATACAAGAACACTCCTAAATCGTACCAACCTTGGCACTATAAGATCACACTAGACCTTAACTTAGATTTGAAACTCTAATTAGTACACCCTAATACTTACAACAATCAAATCCAAATTATACTATTAGGCAGCCTGCACATTTATAATTTTATGTGCAACCAACTATCGACAAGTGGTGTAATAAGAATAAAACACTTGTTTGCTTTAGCCTTATCTTATCCTATGTAGTTGACACCCCAAAAATACTTGGTACATTCCATAATTCAAAGAAGGCTCCAAAAACAAGTTCCACACGAAATAGGATAATGCTACACTTTTTGTAATCATCGGTCTTGTGCTTGGTATGTGTTTTGTAACCGCCGGTCAACTTTGACTTTGCTTGCCTTTTGGACGATCTTCCCCCATGTTTAACACTGCCATACTTAGACTTTTTAGCCTTGCATTTCTCCCACTCAATGCTGCAACCCATGGTCATAACATTATGCCATTAATTCATTCCACATTGGCATCAATGTCCTTTCATTGTTGCCTTAGTCTTGCTGGTCGTTTTCTTTGTTCTTTCTTTGAATATTAATGCTATGCCCACACAACATTGTGAATATTTCATCTAGTCAAGTCCTCACAAAGATGTCTTACCTTCAAGTCCTTGGTCCTCACTTGTTACTTCAAAATTAGGCTATGTTACCATTATGCACACCTTAGCTTTGTCAATTGTCCATCGTCAACTTAGCCTTACATGTTTGTTTCCTTAGCTTATGAATTTGACAAGGTTAACATGTTTAATACCTTGTTCATGCTTCCATTAAATTAAGTGACTTAGATCAGGGGTCTAACAGAGTCCTACTATAACAAAATTATATTATTTACATGATTTTTATTTTTAATATAACTAAAAAACCTTATCCTAGTTGACTTTAGCCCTATGCACGATACATTAGCGCAATCATACATAAGTTAGGATTCAATTGTCTAGTCCTAGTGTGAATCCAACTCTACATCAGTAAACATGTGAGTAAGCTTCCTTGGACCTGTTATTTTGACATGTTCCAGTCATTAGCTTCCTTCATCTTCAACACTTTCCCTCAAGCTAATAAGTGGATGAACTGTAACTTAAGGATAATTTGAAACACATCACCCAAAGTGACAATGTGCAAGACAACAATTTAATGCTCGAACAACAAAGTAAGGTGGTATTCGGTGATATGACAAAAATCAAAGGTTGACTCAATCAAGATCATCAATTGAGGTTCAAATGCCTGAACCCTAAAGCATCACAATGATTGGGAACGAATGGTGATTCACCGAATGAATTAGGCATGCCCGAAATGTCATCAATTTGGTTGTGAAGTGGATTTTTGGGGAAAATTTTGAAAAAATATAAATAGCCCAAATGATAGAGTTGTAAGAGAGCCCGACTAGAGTGTTGACTTAATGAGTTCAAGAAAAAGTTTTGAGTGAGAACATTTTAATTTTTAGAACACTTTTTCTAGCCTTCTTGGGGTTTTAACACTTGAATCTTGAATTGAATTATTTGAAGTTCAATTGAAATTGGGTTTACTCATAATTGCTTAATTGCAAGTTACACGTAGGTGTTTTAATGGAAGGTAAACTTTCTTTAATTTTTGCGATGAGTGGATAAAAGCCGAAGATTTAGGGGTGCTCTAATAGAGTTGAGTGTTAATTTAATGTAGTAGATATTATGTCATGATCTGTTTTATTGTTTTTCACACATGTATTTGGTCTAACGTAAGGATTAAGGTTGCAAACTTAATTTCTACTTCTGATCTCCATGAATGAGATTAACTGGGGTGGGTAATTAGTTTAATACTAGCAATTTAGATTCAATGTCCTTGAATTACATGAAATAAAGGTTATGGGTTTGATATAATTGCCCTATTCTTGAAAGAGGGAATAGAGAAAGATGATGTGTTGTTCATAATTGGCATTAAATGAGAACGATAGAAGACTCTAGGCATAGATGCTTTGAGATTGAAAGATGATTAACGTCATTGAAGATGAATAAGCCTAATCTTGTATTCACATCACTATAGAGCAATACATTTACTCCTATATGACAGTGATTTCCAATGTCCGCACCCCTAAGTTGTTTGATAACTTTTGATTTCATTCGTATTTAGTTTAACCGTGATAATTGACAAAAAATCTTTACTTTAGTAGTACGATCCACTCAATTGTTCCTACTACTCCAAATGAGCTGATTTAAATTCCAAATCTCTCGATAAAAAAATCTTTATGATATGACATTTCCCATGCGATTCTACCCGGACTCTTCATTGGGATTTCACTAACTACGATCACTCACCTTTTTAATTGGTTTTAACGGTTAATTTGAACGTTATAAAAAATGGCATTGCTGTCAGAGAGCGGTATTTGAGAAGTCTAATTGATAAATTAGATTTTAATTTGGTTTATTTGTAGAAGAGTAATTGATTTGTATTGTTGTTGTAAGCTGATTTGCAAGTTGACTAGATGAGTGACCATGGAGGGATAATAATAGTCACTATAGTCAAAGTGATAATATGAGTGACCTAAATGACATATCCATTTGTGTAATTCAAAGCATGAGAGCAATCTGAATACCTCCTAAAATCGGGAGGATTGTGTTTCACATCAACGGTCCTATGGTCCAATTTCTCCAAATGAGATGAATTTTTAGGGGCCAATTTCATGAGGATTCCCATGAGCACCCTATGAATACAATTAGGTGTGTGGACCCTTCGTATTCGAGAATATCTCTCAAGAATCCATAAGGTCGAGACAATTCATTCTCTCTATTATGGGAGAGGCTATAAGATGGTTGGCAGTGTTACCAACTGATTCTATTCTTTTGAGGTATGAGCTAACAAAAGCATTCTTGGAACGTTTCTTTCCACCCTAAGAAATGGTCAAACTTCGTCCCAAATCTAGAATTTCAAAAGTGCTGGAGTTGAGCCCTTGCATTAAACACTGTTAAAGTTCAAACGGTTACTCTTGCAATGTCTAACACATGGCGTTCCAGATAGTTTGCTACTGTAATACTTTTATTAGAAGCTTGATTCAATCAGTAAAAGTATGGCTGATAAATTGGTCCATGGTGGGTTGAAAAGACAACAATATGAGGTAGATGCATTGTTTTAGATGAAATGACTAAGGTCAACCAAGCATGGCACACAAGAGAAGATCAAGAACCCCTTCTTCAAGTGGGCTTGAGTAAAAAAAATATATTGAAAGAAACCATGAAAGGGATGAGAGTATTTATAAGATGATGACCCAACTTGATGTGCTATCCAAACATGTCATGTAAGTTTGAATTGAGTTAGTAAATGACAGTGCCCAAATGATGCCACTTAGAGGCTATATACAATGAAGAGGTTCAATACTTGGAAAATCATTTGAAGTTCTCACAACAATTGTCTACATCAAGGTAGAAACCAAGGTTGAAACAAGGATCAAGATAGTCGTTATAAATACTGGAGGGGTGAAAATTAGAGAGACAAGGAGGTGGACAAAGATGGATACGTGCCTTTCCATGATCTTCAAGCCCAAAAGATCCAGTAGGCCTAGAAGGAAGAATAATAGAAGACATGCTTGTGAGGATGTATAACAAGGTTGAAGGATTTGATAAGGTGTTGAAGGATTTGAAAAAGGACTTCTCCACTTTAAGCCAATAACTTCATATTCAGTTTCAATCAAGTAGCTAAAGACCCACCTGGATCAAATTGTCACTAATATAAATTCAAGGCAAAAGCAAACTTTGCCTAGTGATATCATGCCAAACCCCAAGAATTGTTGTTAAAGTTTGAGTACTATTTTGTGATACAACATTAAATAAGACGTTTCTTGGAAGGAAATCCAAGTCTTTACTCTTAGTTTTTTGTTGCATTCGAGTAATGAGACTTCCCATCAGGTAGACTAATAGAGTGGAATCTGGTAGTGGTTGCTTCAATTCCTCGAGTTGTATCATCTCTCAAACACTCTGCCTTAATCCTTTGGATATCAATAGATGAGCTGTTGTGACTCTCACATATGTAGAAGCTCTGAAATGGACACCTACCAATTCACATAACTGTGTCATCAAAACTGGATGAACGATGTTTGTTCCTGCCTTGCCCTCATTATTCCTTTGTAGCAACAATGGCACCAACATGTATGTGCTCATGATATATGATTGTTCCCACCAATACCTCCTTGTCATGGCGAAGAATAAACTCATTTAGAGATGACATCAAGTTGCTGCTGATGAATCCAAACTAGTATCAGGCCACTACATTAAAGTGTTTCTACTCTATGTTAGAACTATCCACCATCTAAGAAGGAGAAGAATCAAAGATAAAAAGTGCTAACCAACCCTTAAGAGAATCTAGGCCGTGGTGCATCAAGGGTGACATGCTCTCCCACTCAACAATTCGCCCAATGAGTTCATCTTCTAAAACTTCTCATAACATTTCTGATTAACCATTGTATTGACAACATCAGGAGCAATCTATGCACCAACCCGTGCAGGAACCATAGGGGGCTACCCATATCAACATGAACACTCAGAGTTTGTTGCAGACTTAGGGTATGCACCCTCGGAGAAAGGTTCTCTAACACCCCAAGCCCTTTCAACGAAGTCCCCTGAAATAACAAAACTCTAAAATCAAGAGGTACCTGATGTTCAACAACCTTAACTCGTAGCTCAGGAGAAGCATCTTTACCTCTACCTTTGGTTGGTGTTTCCCTATGGGTACGACCTTTATACGGTGCTACTCCAAGACCACGACCTTTAGCTCGGTCCCTACCTCTACCATTAACTGGAGTTTCCACAACAACCTTAGGGGCGGCCTTTCCTCTGGAAATAGAAGTTGTGGTCCTTATCATTGTAACACGCAACAACTCCGCACTAGCAAAGAAAACCATGCACGATAAGAAAGATTGAACAAAAAAACATTTCTAACAATCTTTGTAGCCTCTTGAAGATAAGTACACACATCTTCATATCAATCCTCAAGACTCTATTGCACGAGAATGAGGAGGTAATTATTCAAGCTACCAAGGGAGATCTCTCTGAGAGACATTAGTTGATGGAATATTTAGAGTCACTCCAGACTCACCCACAGTTGTCATTGCTAATTTGGTAAGTAAAACACACGTTGAGCCTTCCTTGCCACCTCCCGTGATCCTATTGCCGAGCATAGATGCCCCACTGGAGGCTTCAACACAAGAGACTCCAAATGAGTGGTATATGTGCTAACCAATACAGAACTTGTACCAGGCATGATATCCAAGACAACCATTAGATATTTCATACCAAGTGTGATACCCCAGCCAATCAAAATCACAATGAATACAACCACACTTGCAAGGTCACAAAAAGTTAGGTTCATTTCATGAGATTGATAACAAGATACATTTCACATTCGTCTATTCTTTATTCCTAATCACGTGTTGTACAAGCATTGCATAACAGAATGAACATGCACAAATAACGTAAATTAGGAAACAATTCAATCATTACCTACCTCGAATCTAGCTAGAATGATCCACTAAACCTGAGACTTCATATTGTTATGAAGCTTTAGTTGTTCTAAGTTTAAAACAATAGCACAACACAAAATAGACCTAATTGACCTAAATATCCCCGAATTATCTTTAAATTCCAAACCCCATACCAACATCATGATCATCCCACCTAGTCTAAAGCTTTCCCACCAATAATTCACCTAGAATTATTGGTTTTATGATTACTCTAGCGAATTATGGATATATAATCATAAATAAAGATTTATAACCAAAGTTTAAGGGTTTCCATATCCAACAATACTTACTACATCGGATTCTTCATTCTAGGTCAAGCCAAATCCTCCCCAAAGCCCATAATTATCAATTCTATGGTATGGACATCAAATCACAAGATTAGGGACACAAAGAACTCACTTTTATGCAGAGTCTTGGTTGAAAATTGATGTATACTCTCCCAAATTGATCTTTCCCTCCCTTACAAATTCATGAGTAAGAATAAATGTTTTCGGGGAAATTTCTACATTTTCAGTGACTTATCCTATCATAGCGGCCTAATCCTGTTATAGCGGCGCCGCTGCATCGAAAGTTACCCGTTATAGTGGAGTTGAGCGTCTTTGACTTTATCTATAGGGAAAAGTTTTCCGCTATAACAATCGTCTCTACAGCGATGTTTCACCCGCTGTAGTGGCTGACACGGGACATAAACTCGGAAACACTCTCCTTTTAGTCTATTCCACAACACACCTTTGAACCTTGATGTTCCAGACCAATTCCTTTAAGTTAAGTTCGATATCAAAAATTCTACTCACCTGTATTTAATTATGAAAGGCCTTATAGACTCTTTAAATCTTAGCAAAAGGGTAAACAAACTCTACTTAGACACTTTATCCAATTTTTACCTAGACTTCATCTCTTTAAGATTTTGTTCGTGCCCATCATAACCAAGAATTTTCAACTCAGTATCCCAAAAGCTTTCTCCCCGTTTTTTTACAATCATTACACTTTTTTATTCATGACTTTGAGGTGAATTTGAAAATATACAAAGAATAAGCTATATCAAGTATAAAAAATAGTTAGATACATAGAATGCACAGATCTAATTACTAATTATATATCATATACACAAAAAAACTATATCCAATTCATCGAAGAATCACATACACATAATAAATAGATTGTATACATCTAATCATTAAGTAGATACATAGAAGAAACTATATCAGATACATAGAAGAACAATTAAAATACACATAAAGAACATATCATATCCATCTAATCATTAAGTATATATCAAACACGTAGAAGACTATATCTGATACATAGAATGACAAGTCAGATACACAAAAGAACAAATAAGAAACACAATAATCCACAGTAGGAAAGATTAAATGAAAAAATTGTTGATACTCGAAAAAAATTGGAGGAATATTTTTTTTGTATTTTTTTAGGAGTTGTGATACGACAGATTACTCCAAATTTGTTATATGTGTAATTTCCTTCTTAAGTTATGCCTTTTTGTTGCATTCCTTATTTAGATACACTTATTATGTGTATCGGGTTAACATGTATAAAAAAACATGTATCTAGACATACCTAATACACGTATCCAAGCTGCAAATGATAGGATTAATAATATTGCAAACTCACGGAAAGGGAGACAATTAGCTCCTACACTAATGGAATTTTTATTGTTCTCCTAAATTATATCACCTCTTTGATTGTATGCATTCTTAAACAATAGATAAAATCTGAAGTTTGTTCCAAACGAGGATAATATGTATAAGTAAAACAATAACATTTTATTTAGTTAACTAATGAACTTAAGATGTGAAATATCACGCCCTGAGGTTACCCCCTAGACGGGGACACGGGACCTAGGATCATGAATGACCCCAAGGCAAGCTAACCCTGCTAGCATAATCATAAGCATACCTGTCATGACTCAGATTCTAGAATCCGAATCGCAACCGACGTCGTTGACCTCTCAGAGGTCGCAGACAAGCCTCATCTTGCATTCATCACATTCATATGGTTAATTTTAGCAAAAAATTTAAAAAAATTTAAACGTATGAAGTATACATAGACTTCATATAGTTATTTCATGAATTCATCATATACTAAACTCAACATAAATGTAACAACCATCTATCATAAGAATCAATTCAAAACAGAATAAGAATATATCATAAATATGTTTGCGAAACACGACCTTATTACAAAATCTTCGAAATGAAAGTACGAAAGAAACGCTAGGGACAACATCCACTAGCTTTGTCTAAAACTAAGGTTAGACTAAAATTGAAGCATCCTCGAAATCAAGAGGACCTACCAAATGGTCTGGAGAAACGCTGATGTCCAAACTGTTGCAAGAGTCGTCAATATGTCCCTTAACCTGCATCTATAAAATAGTATATAGCAGGGGTTAGTACACCACTTGTACTAAGTATGGTGTATGCACACATACACATAAGGCTATGCATGATCAAAGAAAGCTCTTCCTAAATAACATGCTATTTCTGGAAAGCCTAGTCACTAGACTTTCCTAAATTGTTAGTTGTGAATTGTGGTATGAATATGATGTATTTTAATGCATTCAAAGCACACAACTCATTTTCTATATGATTACAAAACATTAGTATCATCAATATAATTTTAGAACAACTCGGGTAAAGATTTGAGATTTTTGATCCTCTTAGGCCGAGAGTTCCTCTTTGTACACTTATATTATTTTTCAGTCTTTTTCTTCTTCTAGTTGTGTAGTTCAATAATTCTTTTTGTCCTATGTTTTGCTTAGAAGTGCAATGATTCATTGTAGTCCCATACCCACAATGAATCGATGTAAGTAATCCAAGGACTAAGGAATGATTTCATTACCTTATAGTGAGTCATTCTTTACACTATAAATTGATTACCTTTCATAAGAAATTCTCTATTGATCATGCCATTGATTTCATTACTTTCATGTTTTATATATTATACATTTCATATACACGAGACTTTGGAATCGTTGATGTAGCATTAAGACATCTCAAGTGAGGGCCCAACATATGGGACCTCAACCCGAGGGCCTTCTTTAGCAAACACAGAGTCCGCTTCATTCGTTCATTCGTACTTCACATTATTAATTTCATTCATTCGTAAGCTGATGTAAACGCCAGCTATACCTAGGATGAAGTTTAAGACTCTCATCGGGATCATGAAGTGCAATGACCAAGAATGACCTAATGGCATTACTTGAATCTGATTTCACCTCCTGATTGTCTTGCACAAACACCATTGGTATCGTTCATTTCATTATCTTTCATACTTTGAGGTTGAACTTATTCTTTCTTTGGGAACTTTAACCTTAACCGACATAGATCATGTGAGCATCATGAATTCCAGTGTCTGCCCCACACCGAAAAGAGGTGGAATCACCGGCCAAAGTGACCCGAACATGCTAGCGTATATAGAGAGTTGAACCCTGCTAGATCACTATATTGGCAGTATAGGTTCAAAGACTAGGAGATATAAAGAGACCTATACCTGGCATGCCGGACAATCTCATCTCATGAGAGTTACGTGAACCTCCGCCCTTCCCGAAGGAAGGTATCACCGCTCATAGCTGGCCTATCGGTGCTCAGTATAAAGTTCTATTACATTCAACTCATACATCATGGAAGATGGCTTCTAGCATGAGGGCATCATTAATCATTAGATGATTTCTCATCTCATCATTAGTATTAAGTGTGAATTGTCCTTACACTTACATATAAAGTATGATTGAGACTTGTCTCTTGATATTCAACACTCTCTTAGGTGAGTACTTTTAGTGACCTTTACTTAGGCTTGGTTGAGACTTGTCTCACCAATCATCTTAGCCTCTTATCATGTTGTCACCATATTCATTAGCATCATAGAGTAACATAATTACTCACCTCATTACGTGAATGTTCATTTCTTCTTTATCTTCTAGTATTGACTCAAGCATTATGGAGGCTTTCTTTTAAATTAATATTTACTTACTCTATTGATGACTGGTCATCCTTACTTTACATTGATGAAACATGAATTTTCCTTACATATCATCCTTTGGTGTTAATGAGACCGGCTCACACATTCTAACACCTTCATACGTGAGTATTCTTTTAACATAGTAGCTTAGGTGTAAGTGAGACTTGCTCACTTTCTTTAACACCCCTTTCTGGTAACTTACTTACTTTAGACCCCTTTAATTATGTTATAACTCACGTTACTTACTTACTTTAGTGTAGTAGATTCGTATCATCATTTATGGACGATGAGCACTTCATTCAATAAGTTTCATGAGTTCATATGTCATTCTTTTAGAGCATGTTGGGAGTTGTCCCAATGAGTGGCATGCCCTTGGTTATGGATTCATTTAATTACTTTAGAAGTACTTATAATATATTTGATACTGTTACTACATAAGATTGACATATGATTAGTATTGGCATAAACATTTAGGTATAGATTAGATAACCATCTTTGTTGTCATAGGTCAATTTTACATTCTTTCATGCTTGGTTGGATATGTATATTATTCATTAGCCAATCTTTTAATTATTTAACATAATATTATAGTCATTTGCATGCATCCCTTTTGGACAATGTATTGTTAGCCATTTTATTCGCATAAGCCAAACAATCACTCAAATTATGATTTCATGGAGATCTTTTTAGCCAACCTTATAACATAACTTTAGGCATTACGTTTTTAAACATCTTGAACTGCATAATATGATCATTTAACGAACACAACATCATCAACAAGTCACATTTACAGTAGGTATACACAACAAACCGTGATCATCTTCATACATAACAGTTTCGGACACATCTTAACATAGTATCATTCTCTTAACCAATCTTGGTCCAAGACTTTAGGGTAACGTTTTTAAGACATATTGAACAGCATCAATATTAATATTTGATGAATTTAAAACCTTCATAACGTCACAATAACAACAATGCAACAATCGGAAAAACACATCAACACTTAAAACAATTACGGGTGTAACTAACACATTGTCGATTCATGATTCACGATTTAAGCACTTAACTTTATACGATCACAACTTCATAGGTTAATCTAAAATCATGATTCAAGAAAACTACACATAAGATCAGCCAGCACCACATACCAAAAACATGATATCTAACCTATTCAACATGGAATCAAAAAGGATACTAGGGACAAAGAAGTTCGACGAGAACACGGGAACAGCCCTAGTTTTCAAGATATTTGAATCGTTAGAAAGAAAGTTCTCTTGGAGAAAGAAGTCTAGGATAGAAACCCATACCTTATGTAGAACTCAATCTACGAAGACCATCTTGAACGAAACCTTGAAGAACCTTGAAATCGCCCTAAAAAAAAACATCGATAAATTTTCTGCCTTTTTCTTGCGTTCGTTGCTTACTGTTTTTGCGTCCTTTTTGTCTATGAGTTTGAACGTGATTTTTAGGTTTAATAACTGATCCTGACTTATTCAACTTAGGTTTTAATATGTTAATTAAATAAATTAATTAACTAATTACTAAAAAGCCCCTCCTAGATTGACTAGAACTAGGACAACACAATACTTGGTCAAATCTGAAATTTTTCCTAAGAATTTCGTTTTGCCCCTTTAAATTAATTAATTAAATGTATAATCAAATTAAGGTACCTAGGGTAACTATTAAAGTGACCCTAAATCATTGGAACAAAAATTAACCCTTTTGGACCATCCTAGGTTAAGTAGTAGGATGTTTCCTGAGTTGTACTAGGTTAGTGTAAGAATTTCGGTTTGAATCCTTTAATTTAATTAATTAAATGGCTAATTTAATTAATTAAGTGACCTAGTATAATTACTAAATTACCCTTAAGTCGTTATAACCATACCTAATCCTTTGAACCATCCTAGGTTAGGTACTAGGTTGTCTCTTTAACTAGTACTAGGTTAGTGTCAATCCGGTTTTGGTCCTAGGTTGTCGGGTGCACTAATGGGTTCAATTCGGTTAGTCCTAGGTTATTTAGTTATTTAGGGCAGTAGGTTAGAGTCTAGAATTGTTAGGGAGGTTAGGCCCCACATGGAGTGGTCCCTTGTGCACGTTTTCCCCCTAACTACCCTAACCGAATTCGGTTAGGGTGGTCCCCTCCTTTGGCAGCTTCTTCACATGTCTTGCACATGTGCTTGCACATGGGTTGGTTGCACTTTACTAACTAACTATTATTTATAGTTTACTTGGGAATGTTTACTTATTGTCCCAAGGATCCTCACTATGTCTTTGGGCACTGCTTAATCTACATGATCATTTTAAATGGTTATGTGCTATGGTGCTAGGCTTGACACTTGGATGCCTAGTACCTAATGAATTAGGTTGTGAATCAAAACAATTTATAATTTTAGCATAGGGTCTTCATTGCAGGTACAATTCTAAACAAGCTTGGATCATGTTATGCGTACTTGGGTAAATATAGAAATTGACTCACACCCCTTAGCCAATTTTATATACAATGCCCAATATTTTCAGTATTGGACATTAGGACACCTATGTACCCCCAATACGCATTCCTAAAGACTTATTGGTTGTTCACTAGGCATGTAATTTTCCGGAATGTTACAATACCAAAGATAAATTGAAGAAATAAGATAGTGCAGAAGCTAAATCATAAGAATAAATTTGAAATGAAATGATTGGGAATACCCATATACTAAATTTGAATATATGAAAACTGTAAGCTCGAGTACAAATGAGAAATCAAACTCTTAACACTACATCTAAATCTAACTATGTCTGGAATAGGCCTCAAAACTAAATAGAAGTGTTGGGACATGCCCAACTAAATCTAACAAAACTGAAGCAAAAGCTAAAAGCGGGAAAATAATCATGTCACTAGTCCCTGAATAATGAGGACTTACCATTGATGGTGCTGAACTGAAGATCGCGAGCCGATCTATGCGGAATTACATTGTTGGGGACCTGAACCTACATAACGAAAAGATGTAGCGCAAAGTATGTGTGAGTACTTGAAAGGTTTGAGCATGTAAGATAGAATAAAACTGAACAATACATAACTGAATTAAAGCATATATCTAACTAATGACATGAGATAAGCATGATATTACTGATAATACTAAATATGAGATACTGAATGCAATGCCCAAGTTTATAACATGCTGAGACTGAATACTGAACTATACAGATAACATGGTTTATGCAATAGAGTCTGGCTGAACTGTAAGATAGCTATCAATAACCGACATAAAATCACATGAGATAATATGAAGTCCGATGTATACGCCCCATAGAGAGGACCCAATATACCCTACCAAAAATATAGAGGTACGCTGGCGTGATCACTAAAATGATGCCCACAGAGGGAACTTACAAACTGTGGGGCACGTAGTTCTAGGACTTGAGGTGTCTGAACCTAGTCCACTCAATATTAAGCTTCCTGTATGATTAAGTAATTAACACTTTATGACTGAAATGTGAAAATATTAAATAGCTCAAAATACTGATTTGCAAGATGAGAATGCAAAATTAATATATAGATAATAATGCAGTTGAAAACTGAGGCATGTTTATATATAACTGAATTAACTGGCATAGCATGTGTATTTCATGAATTAAAAGGACTACATTGCTAGGGTTTTGAGTTTATGCATGAACATGGGCAATAACGATACTGAATTCATGATAATACAATTTGGATCATTCTAACAGCTAAAACCCAACAATTCTAATATTCAAGAAACTCTAAGTCTAGATAATATTAAGGGAGTCAAGATTCTAACTGAAATCTAGGTTCCTAATGGGTGAAAGGAACCCACTAGTGAAATCCACACACCTGGTGACGAATTCCATGGAGAAATCTTGTGATTTTGGGGTTTGAAACGGACGGAACCTTTGGTCACCTCTTTTTTCTCTTTACACTCTAAGTTTCTAAGTTTTTGATGAATGATCTGACTTAGGTAAGTTCTAATTATGTTTCTCAAGCTAAAATTGACCTAACCCACGTAGTTTAAGATTGTTGTTTAGGTGTCCAACGAATAGGGGAAAAGATCGACTTAGCCCTACTTAAAATTCTGATGGGGCTAACCACGACCACTTTCATGGATCGTGAAACGGACCACGGATCGTGGGAGTGGTCGTGGTCCTTATCCAGTGGCTGATGGTTGAGGGGGGTCCTGTCCACAAGCCCCTACCACGGGCCGTGTGGAGGACCACAGACCGTGAAGGTCCCCGTGGTCCTCACTTGGGTTGAGGTCTGGAGGCTCAAGTCTGAAGGTCTAATAGGTGGTCTTCATGGACGCCACCACAACCCGTCTTCAAAACCACAGACATTGAAGGTCCCCGTGGTCCTTGCTTGGGCGAAAGGTCTGAGGGATAGGTTTGGGGGGATTACTGCTTCTCTCTCCACGGACACCACCCCGGTCCATCAGTATGACAGTGACCCATGAAAGGTCCCATGGTCTGACGTCTGGGCCTGCTGGAGTTTAACTCCAGAACGCGGACAGGTCAACAGACCGTGGACCCTATCATGGTCCATCCCTGCCGTGATTCACTACTTCAGGTAAGTTTTTTGCAATTTTTTTTCATGTCTGATTTTCGAGGTGTTATAAGGAAGTTCCTAATAGGCACACTTTGTCATTGTCAAAATAGTTTTCTAGAAGAATCCAATTTTTATTTTCAAGAGTCACAAAAATTTTCGTTTCATGTGTGGCCCACAAACTCATTTTATTTTATTTTTAAAAATCAATTTGTATGTGAAAAATATTTTTACTTTTTATACTCTTGAAAATTCGAATCGTTCATCTATGTTTATTACTACTACAACATATTCAGTATAATCCTACAAGCATCCATGTATGTAATTTCCATTTTAATTATATATAATATTTTTTTAAACAGAAGTATTTATATAGTTTTATTTAACGTATTTTATCTCCAAAAATGATGAGGACGACCAATGATAATTTTGTAATTTTAGAATTATTATGGGCAAAGTTCTAAATTTATAATTGTATAATTAAAAGTCAAAATAGTTTTCTAAAAGAATCCAATTTTCATTTTCAAGAGTCACAAAATTTTTTGTTTCATGTGGTGCCCACAAACTCATTTTATTTTATTTTTAAAAATCAATTTGTATTGGTTTGATTATAATAATAATGTGAAAAATATTTTTACTTTTTATACTCTTGACAATTCGAATCATTCATCTATGTTTATTACTACTACAATGTATTCAGTATAACCCTACTATCTTCCATGTATATAATTTCCATTTTAATTATATATAATATTTTTTTAAACAGAAGTATTTATATAGTTTTATTTAACGTATTTTATCTCCAAATTAATATTTATTTTGTCTAAATTCCATATATGTAATTTCCTTTTTAATTATATATAATATTTTTTAAACATAAGTATTCACATAGACTGTGTTTGGTATGAAGGAAAAAATTTTCTGGAAAATGTTTTTCAATTTTCTCATGTTTGGTAGGGGCAAAAGTTTTGGAAAATGTTTTCCAAATCAAATGACTTTCCTTCAAAAATTAAGGAAAATGACTTCCCTTCAAAAATTAAGGAAAACATTTTCCAAAACTTTTGCCCCTACCAAACATGAGAAAATAAGTCCAAAATCTACTTGTTTTCCAGGAAAACATTTTCTAGGAAAACATTTTCAATGGAAAACATTTTCCTCCATACCAAACACACCCATAATTTTACTAAACCAATTTTATCTCCAACATAATATCTATTTTATCTTTAAAAATTGTGACTTAAATAAGAAAATAAAAATAACACAAGTCTAAAGAGATTAAAAAGAAGAATATAGATTTGATAATGTAAGAATTGATAAATAATGACCGCGTAGTTGTAGTTTAAAAAAATACATAACCAATTAACAGGATAAATTTTGAAATAGTATACGGGCCTGTTTGGCAATGTGATATGATATCATGATATGGAATCATGACATGAAATTGAATTTTTGTTTGGACATATGATATGGAATTTTGGTGTTATATATTTTTTCATAAACATAAAAATCCCATAAGTTTTAAAACTATAAAAATAGCCCCTGTTGTTTATTCAATATTATCAAATAAAAAAAAAATAAAATTGTATAATAAATTATTATAAAGTTCTTTGTTCTCCACTTAAGTAATTGTTTCATCAATATATTTGAGTAAAAATGAAACACCTTTCATGGGCTCTCCAAGATTTTATTACTCAACAATCGTGAAGTGTGAGTTAAAGTGATTATATGTTGGTGAGAATAATAAATTTTATGTGGGTGCGAATAATAAATTTTTAAAAGTAATGATGTGATTATAAATTTTATTTACATGTTAAATAAATGGTTAGTAGATATAAATGTGAGGTCGTTTTAATAAAATATAAACTTGTGGATCATTTTTTGTATTAAATTAACTCAAATCATGATATGTATTCCCATATGATTTCATATCATGGTTTTTGGAGAATATGGTATTGCATCTCATGATACCGTATAATGAGGTGGAATCAGCGAAAAATCACATGTCCAAACGCTGATTCCATCTTACAGTACCATATCGTAATACGGTATCACATGGTCAAACGCCTACTAAATATATGTAATCAAAAACTAATTAATAATAGAATTATGTCATATACTTATGAAATTTCCACATTAGATAAACTACGGATTGACCTTCATACAATAGTGAGTTGCACTTTTTAGTTTTGATTTCTACTTCTTATAATCTTGAATTATGATAAATTAGTGTCATTCGTCGAGAGTAAAAAAATATATTAAATATTAGATTATGAATTTTTCTATTATATAGAAGATTCATGATGAGGACGACCAATGACAATGTTGTAATTTAAACATTATTATGGGCAAAGTTCTAAATTTATAATTGTACAATTAATTGTAAAAATAGTTTTCTATAAGAATCCAATATCATTTTCAAGAGTCACAAAAATTTTTGTTTCATGTTTGGCCCACAAACTCATTTTTTTTATTTTTGAAAATCAATTTTTATTGGTTTGATTATAATAATAATGTGAAAAATATTTTTACTTTTTATACTCTTGACAATTCGAATCTTTCATATATGTTTATTACTACTACAACGTATTCAGTATAATCATGCAATCTTCCATGTATGTAATTTCCTTTTTATTTATACATAATATTTTTTAAACATAAGTATTTGTATAGTTTTATTCAACCTATTTTATCTCCAAAATAATATTTATTTTATCTTAATTCCATGTATGTACTTTCCTTTTTAATTATATATAATGTTCTTTAAACATAAATATTCACATAATTTACTAAACCTATTTTATCTCCAACATAATATCTATTTTATCTTTAAAAATTGTGACTTTAATAAGAAATAAAAATAGCACAATTCTAAAGCGATAAAAAAGAAGAAGAAAAGAATATAGAATTGATAATGTAAGAATTGATAAATAATGACCGCCGAATTGTAGTTTAATAAAATGGAAAAATGCACAAGTACCCCCTCAATCTATGCCCAAAATCTCAGAGACACACTTATATTATACTAAGGTCCTATTACCCTCCTGAACTTATTTCATAAGTAATTTTCTACCCCTTTTCGACCTATGTGGCACTAGCTTGAAAAAAAAGTCAAACAACGTTGGGCCCACAAGATAGTGCCACATAGGCGGAAAAGGGGTAGAAAATTATTAATAAAATAAGTTCAAGGGGGTAATAGGACCTTAGTATAGTATAAGTGTGTCTCTGAGATTTCGGACATAGGCTGAGGGGGTACTTGTGCATTATCCCTAAAAAATACATAACCAATTAACAGGATAAATTTTGAAATAGTATAGATATATGGAATCAAAAATTAATTTGTCATTGGATTATATATCATATACTTAGGAAATTTCCACATTAGATAAACTACATATTGACCTTCATATAACAGTGAGTTGCACTTTTTAGTCTTGATTTCTACGTCTTACAATCTTGAATTATGATAAATTAGTGTCATTCGTGGAGAGTAAAAAATATATTAAATATTAGAATATGAATGCTTTACAATTTATAAATAAATATTTTCTCAATTAATATCAATAATTGAATTTCTATATTACTTTACTTTATTACATTATTTATATTAAAATTTTGGTTATTATCGACTATATATTGATTTAAAAAAACTATAAAACATACTTGTGAAAAAGGTTAAGCATTTTCATTTTAAATTTTGTCAAACAGAAAAATAGTTTTTTTTAAAAAAAACTTAACTAAAGTTTGTACTCACTCAATTTCAATTTATGTAATGTTTATTTGACTTAAAATGAAGTTTTTTTTTAAAAAAAAAACTACTTTTAAAACTCGTGGTCGAAAACAAACCATAGATGTTCATATGACTATAAATCTTCTTACTAAGAATAAAATATACATTTTAAAATCAAAATATTATTAAATATAATACATCATTCTTTTGAAATTGACTACAAAGAAAAATATGTCACATAAATTAAAGTTAAAATGATATAAATTTTCATAGTTTTAAGATTTAATACATTATATCTCTACTCCTTTTCAAATTACAAAAAATTTCTTAGAGTTAAAAAAATTAAATTTATCAGCAGACATGCAAATACATTGGTCATGATACATTGTTATTCAGGAAACTTGTAGACACATATCTTACAGATGAATCCGAGGAGAGATATATTTGAGAGGGAATATGGATGTATCCGAGAGGAGAGAGATGTATCCAAAAGACGATAGAAATGTATTCAAGAGGGGATGAAGCCGTATTCGAGATAAGATATGTATGTATTCGAAAGGAGATAGTGATGCATCTGATAGAAGAGAGACATGTATCTGATAGGAGATTTTTGTAATTTTTTTGAATGTTAGAAAATTTTAAAAATTATAATAAAATAATATGTGAATTTACGTTATAAAAAATTAATTATATTGGGCCCGTGAACGAGTTTTCAATTGAT
>NC_028639.1:9136001-9145540 GCF_001406875.1 Solanum pennellii
ATATATATATATATATATATATATATATATATATATATAATGAGTGTGTACCTTTTTGCTTCTTTATTTATTTCTATTTTTTCTCAGAAAAGAAATCAGTGGCCAAAGCTTCACATAGTAAAAAGTGGCACACACACTCTGAACAATATCTTTCCAAAGTGATTGGATACAAAATCAGTAATGTACGCTTTTCATTATGTTAAAACTTTATATTACCTTTCAAGAGCCGAAAGGTTACGTACTTTTATATTTGTTTTGATTTGATATACATGTATTCTGCCTTTATATTGTACGCTTATCACTTTGTCTCCTACACTACAAGATTCCCTTATGTATGGTTGTACCTCCTTCGATCCATAATATGGAAAAAAAAATATAGTTGTACCTCCTTAGTAATAAATAACGTTGTTGAATTTGGAGTTCTGAAGTGTCAATAATAAGGTTAGTTCAATAAAGCACACTACTAACTAAAGTTTTCTTAAGAGGTATTTCAGAGGAGGAGTCGGAAATTTAGTGAAGAGTGTGCAAATTTCCTTCTTCGTTGTGTTAAGGATATGAAAAATTACATATACACTCATAATAACTAACATTTAACCTTTATACGCCACATAATTTTTCGATGATAAGTGTGCACCAAACCACCTTTCACCTGAGGTAACTCCCCCATGAGATATGCCAAATCAATAGGGGTTAAATAATATGAAATGGTGGAAGTAACCATACTTATGGTATCAACAAAAAAAATTTATACTATACATGAGTATATATACTTGAGTCTTGAAAAATAATTTGTCGTAGTATAGAGATAAGAGGACTTGACTTTATGAATCAGATCTATATTATTTGGTCTCTTTAAATTAATCGATTAGAATGATGGAATTCTTAAAAAATAATAATTTTTGTCTATCGATAGTTATTCACTATTTACTTTGCATACTTCTTAAAAAACTATAAATAGAATTTAATTTTATTATTATCACCCATTAAATATAATAATATAGTGTCTTGAAAAATTTAATATGAAAATAACTATAATTAATGATAAAAATAAATTAGAAACTAATTGTACAAATATTCATTAATCTTATAAATTAAACAAATATTATCAAACATCTCAAAAATAATATTAACAACTATTATCCAAAAATATTTTTTTTGAAAGTCTGAGTGTGATACTTGAGCATAGTGACCCTTGGCGGCTGCGTAGTTCCAAGTTGTATGAGCACAAAATTAAAATGGGAAAGATTAGAATGCAATTAATGGTAATAAAAGAGTTTATAAAGAATAAAAAGGTTGTCTTGTCTCCATAGCCTATGGAGCTATGAGAGGTACTTAATTGACTTATAAAATTCATAATAAATATTTGTCCAGACAAAAAACAGCGGACCTTAGTTAGCTAGCTTAGTATCACTCCATTAGTCTATATATTCTCATGTGATATTCTATTTATTTTCTTTTTCAATTGATTAATAGGGTTGGTGAAAGATTTCATTAGATTTTCGTCCTTTGTTAAGCATTTCCATATCTTTCCTCTGCGTAGGGAAAAACAAATAAATTAACTTCTTCTTATAATAACACACGGAGATCATATACTACCCACATATATAAGCATATACTACTACTCCTCGGTAGTTTTTAATGGTAATAAATATATATTAGTAAAAGAGTATTAAAGTTTTAGCTTATGTCATTAACCGCCCCTTAAAGTTATTCGCATAATTGACTTAGACATCTTAACTATGACTTGGACCTATTGAACATCTAAATTGTTCAAAACATGTACCTATTAAACACACACGGAGATCATATGCTACCCACATATATAAGCATACAGTACTACTCCTTAGTAGTTTTTAATGGTAATAAATATATACCTTAGTAAAAAGAGTATTAAAGTTGTTCGCATAATTCACTTAGATATCTTAACTAAGACTTGTACCTATTGAACACCTAAATTATTCAAAACATGTACCTATTAAACACAAAATGCTGATATGACAAAAAATAGGTTCTCATTTTCTTTTTTTCTTTTTCTTTTTTAAAAAATTAGATACTAAATGTGTTTTTTTTTAATAATTTTCGGTGCCCAATGCCAAATGTTATTTTAATTAGTCATTTTGCCACGTCACCGCAAGTGTATCAAACACTCTTCACATTTTTTGCTGATCATCAAAAAATGTCTAATAGGAACGACCTTTTAATAGGTAAAAGTGTCAATTGGTAATAGTTTTAGTTGAAGTATCTAAGTGAATCATGCGGACAACTTTAAGGGCCCGCTGATGATTTAAGCCTAAAGTTTTTATCAATATCAATTAATTATATTGTCATTAGATCTAATGGAGATATACTCTACAATGACACAACTTGTTATATTGTGTCGGATCTAGAAGGAGAAAAGCTCAAATGTGACATCAAACTTTGAGAAAAAGTTCATTTATGCCATCTGTTAAAAGTTTGGTTCGTTTATGTAATTTTTGTTTGAGAAAATTAAAGGCGCATTCATGCCATTATCTCTTAATCAAAATAATATAAATAGGCAAAACTTTTAAAATATGACATAAAGATAATCTTTTTTCATGATGTGACTGAATCATAATGACCATATGCAAAAAAATTCTTACAAATCCATTTCTTTTTTTTTCAATTAACGAATAATGACATGAATCAATCTTCTCTGTAACCGAGATAACATGCATGAGAATTTTGTATGTCGCCCCCTTTCCTCATTTTTGCTTCTGCATACTTCCATGGCTTTGGTTTCATGCACATATTCCTAGAAAAAAAGAATTTGAACAAAACATTAAAATTAGGCTGCCTTGAAAAAACGCTTAATTTAACGTTGTTCGTCCACTTTTCCTCCATCTTGAATATACAAATTTCGCCCATGATTTTGTATCAAATTTCATGTTACGCTCTAGGGAAGTGGTGTAAAGACCAAAAAAAAATCAAAAATAAATATCGCAAGTTCCACTCTTTGGCCTTTAAGTGAAAACTGTCGTTGTCTTTTTTTCTGACATAACAAAATTTAGAATTTAGGCCCTTGCTCCTCTTCTATACACCTCTCCATAGGTTGGGATGACTCGATTTTCATGTCACTATTTAAATGTATAAAAAGTTATTTAAAATGAGATCCAACACGCCCCTACTAAGGAATCATATTATTTTTTACACCATGTACTTGTATACACCTCCACAATATCAGCATCATCAACAAAAATAATTGAAATTCCTCTAGTTGCTTCACATATTGACTAGTATTTATAACAATCAATGTTTGAACATTAGACGTCTCAACCATTTTATTCAAGTGAGTTTGCAAGTTATGGATCTATGCAAAATTGGTATATCTCTTGCTTGAACTCCACTTATTTTTTATCAAGTATCTCATCCCACATATATGTAATTATCTCTTAACGACCCTCATATTGCTTTAATAATTTTCTGCTAAGATCCATACTATCAAAAGAACAAGAATTGTTACAATTATCATAATAAGGAATTGGGAAAGAGTAACAACTTGGAATCACAAGATTGAAATCTTGCACACAAGCCCTTATAAATATATTGAAAATGTTGCAATGAAAAAGTCTGATTTAGAAAAATAGTTAACTTTTAAGTCCCCGGCAATAACGTCAAAACAAATTTGTCCCAACTGCACACATAAGTGTACGTAATCTCCCAATCATATACTCAGTCTCCTATTTTATGCATAATTAGTATTGTATTAGACTTTTTTTCTATCACTGATATATATTATATCTATTTTTCTCCCTACAACTGGCTCTTTTATGATTATTCATATCATGTAAAAGATTTATATATTTGTTCGTTCAATTCTTATTTTCTAAGTACAACTGATGAAAAAAAAAAGAAAGGCTAAGAGAAGATGGTTGCCGTTGATGGTGAATAATAGGCTACATACTGATTTCCTAGGAATTTAGGCAATTCTTATTTTATGTATTAAAAAATTACATAACTTTAGAAGCATAATTTATATTTAAATTATTTTAATATTTAGAATTATAAATTGATTTTGAGTTTGGACTCTTGTTATTTTTAGGGAAAATTATATATAATTAGCAAACTATTAATTCAAATTAAATGTTATAAATATAATTTGATTTAATTGTACCCCTATCGCACACTGTTGCTATTTTGCCATTTATTTTTATAAAATCACAAATGTATAAAATGCATTTGTATTTGAATAAACAGAGAAAATTATATAGATGTATCTTCGTTCCCCTTTGCCCCCTTTCCCAGATCTCGCTCACCACTCTCCCAGATCTCTCTCGCCAGTCTCTCCCTCGCCTCTCTCGCTTATACGGACAGAAATGTATAAATTTTCTTTCTGTTATACACATGAAAATACATATATTTTTGTCTTATATACTTATAATTATACTGTACAAGTATTTCCCTGCCCATTTGTTTTTTTCCTTTCTCTCTTTCTCTCTTTATGTAAACACAAATTATGCAATTGATCTTTTATATATGTATACCGACACAGAAAAAAATTATATAAAACTGCTTTCGTTTGTATATGTATAGCGAAATATACATATTTATGTTTTCTATGGAGCACAATTATGCAAACTATACCTATAACTTACAAATATGATTTTTGTGTTTGCTACACGTGAAAGTTGCTCTTATTTTTAATACTCTATTAAATTTTTATTTGGCCCCCGAGCCATCACTACTCACATTTTTCAAGCCCCACCATTCTGCAGACTTATTTAGGATGGGCTAAAAAGCTCATTTCTTAAAAGGAAAACTTTAAAAAATGTCAATATTTTGACATTTAATAGTGTAAAAACAGTGATTTGGATAAAGAAACAAAGTCTCACTGAGAGAAAAAGAATCTAGAGAGAAAGAAAGATCAAGTATTATTGATCAAAAACTATCCCTGCACATACAACATGTTCATCTATTTATACATCCACAACTAACCGATTTATACTTGGAAAGAATCTATAACAAACTAACGACCAAATAGCTAATAGTGACTAATTAATCCCTAAGTTATTTATTATTAACTTACGTATTCTCACACTCCCCTCAAGTTGAGGGTAAGGGTTGAAATACATCTATTAACCTCAACTTGTCTAATATGTAATGGTGTTGTTGGCCTCCCAAAGCCTTAGTCAAAATATCAGCTTCTTGATCAATTCCAGGGATATGCATTGCCTTGATCAGCCTCTTTTATATCTTCTCATTTACAAAATTACATTCTATATATCTATGTGTTTAGTCCTTTCATGAAATATAGGATTTTCAACACTCTGAATGGCAACTTTATTGTCACAAAACAACTCTACTTGTACTTTAGCTTTCATGTTCATTTCATCCAATGATCCCACAATCCAAATGATTTCAGCTACTGTAAAGGCCATGCTTATGTATTCTGCTTCACCTGTATTCGTTGATACAATCTCTTGCTTCGTTGACTTCCAAGAAATCAGAGAACTAACAAACTCCAAACAGTAACTCGTTACTGATTTTCTTGTCACCGTACATGATGCCTAGTTAGAGTCACAAAAGGCTCTAAGTGGGTTATCCTTTCATTACTTAATAAAATGCCCAAACCAGGTCTCCCTTTCAGATATATTACGACATGAGGTACTCCTTCTATATGAGATTATTTAGGATCATGCATGAACCGACTTAAGAGTCTGCACCGCATATGAAATAAATAGTCTGGTGACTGCCTAGTAAAGAATTTTTCCCACTAATCTCTGATAAGCATTTTTGTCCAGCAATTGTCGATCATCTGAATCATCATCCTTCTTCCTTAAGTTCTTGTCACAATTAGAAATGGTGAACTTCATGTGTTGTTCTAGGGGTGTTATTGCAGGTTTTGCTCCTGCTAAGCCCCATTCTGAGATCAGCTCTAATATGTACTTCCTTTGTGTCATCAATATTCATTTTCTAGACCTCAAAAATTTTATGCCTAGAAAGTATCTCAATGTCACATTTGGGGAGCACCCCCTAGATGTTACCGACTTCGTCATCCTCATCGAGGACTAAGGCTAGCCTCTTAGCTTATATCATGACATTCATAGGTTAAAAATATGAGAAATTTAAAACTTTTCTTCTATCTATCATGAGGTTGATATAGACCTTTCACATACACATAATATATATTCATATTGAGTATACATAGACCCCTTCGTATAAGAAGATCACATAGTCTTCTACCTTTATTGCGCGCGCACACACACACGCACACGCGCGTGCGCACTCACACACACACACACATATACATACATACATACATATATATATATATATATATATATATATATATAAACACGATATAACACAGTCTTAAAACCAAATGTGTCATCTCATAAACATTTAAACAAGAGTATAACAATTGGGAATAACCCATACATCAATACAATAAAAGCAACATATAGGCTATACAATCTTTAGTACTCAAACTAAAGGAAATGAACATATTGTCTTTAAGACTAATCAACATCCAATGCTAGAAAGTGGCATTTGTCCTCAAAGTAGTGAGGACATACCCATTGTGGAGAATGAGAATTCAAGTCTTCCTTCAAATGTCTTCACAAGCCTTATATGAACAGAACCTAAAATGTTGAGGAGCAAAGGAGAAAATGGGGTTAGTACATCACTTGTACTAAGTATGAGACCATATGCTCACACAACATAAAATCATGCTAAAAGGGACATTTCATTAAAGTATGCAATTTACTTTGAAAAAGCTTATGCACACTCAAGAACCATACCAAGCAATAAGACATATTCATTGAGTTAAGACCAACCATACTAAGTCTAATCAAGACAACATGCATATCAACACAATTGAGCACATAATCAATACAATTCTATCATCAAGTTATAATATCAACAAGCATGGATGAGATCATAAGTAATGCCTTTACCTCATATAACATAATATCATGTGTAGTCATCATCATATAAAACAATTTAGACCAGTATCATGTTCGTCAAATAAAACCAACATAATATAAGAGCAACATCATATAGAAACAAAACAACATTATACCTTTCATTATAACATAAATACATAAGAACAACCACCTACGACTCCCCTCAAGGCTAACTTGTACAATGCATATGTAAAGTCCCATACCCTTACCTATACTAAGTAGTACCCTTTAAGTCACCCTAGTTAGTGCTAACGTCCATCTTTATTACTTCCATTCATTCATTTTACTTTCGAAAACATTCACCTTAACAAAAAATAGACCATGTGAGCTAACCATGGAATCCATAATCATTAAACTCTACACCGAAGAAGGTTCTCTACTTGCTAAGGTAGAACCATAACATGAACATAGAATTCTAGGTGGATCCACTAGCTAGTATTCCAATGGAGGCAAAGTTAAGGAACTAGGAGATTTGCTAGAAACTCATGCATGCAGATTTGCATGGTAGTCTCCATCTCATGAGAACAATAGTGAACCTATCTTCCCTCTTGGGAAGGGACAACTCTCATATCTAGTTCGCTCGGTTCTGAGTTAAAGTCCCTTTTTGAAATGCCTTTAAGTCATTCTTAATCATCAATTCTTAATATAGGTCATAGGAGACTAACACCTTCTATAATCATGATCATAGATCTTTAGGTTTAGAATGAGAAATTTCTTTCATTACAACCCAACATTATTGAGATCAACACATCATATTCATAATAATAAGGTACACAAAATAATTACCTTCAACCTTGCATTATCATACCCTTACCATGATCTCACATTCAACATATTCATATCATTCCATCATATTCATCATATCGTCATCCTATAATTTTCACACAATCATACTTCAAATGATTATCATCAAGAATAGACCAACATAATTGAAGTAGAGAAATCATAATCTCAGAAGTCTTACCAATGTCTTCCAAGAATCTCCTTCAAGATATTACCCTCAATTTCACCACAATTATCCAATAATACAATCACAATCATCATGATATAGTGAAGTAAGCAATAACATATTCAATTCCAAAAATTGTAATGAATTATCAATCTTCTTCATAGCTAGGGTTAGGGAAAAGGGTTCTTTCATGATTCTTTTAGAGAATTTAGGTCAAGACGAAGAACTACAACAACAAACCGTTAATAAATCATAATCTATCAATATAAACCAAAACAATAAAATATAAATCAATTTGAGAGACAATCCACGAAATTGGATGAAAACCATACTTTTAAACATCTTTGGAAACCAATTTTGAAGAGCCTCTTGGGGGAAGAGACCCAAGAGTGAATAACTTCCATACCTCAAAAATCCTTGAAGAATGATGGAGGAAACCTTGATTCTTGAATCCCTAGTGAAGCTTAAACCCTGATCTTTAATGGGGTCTTTGTGAATAGAGAGAGAAAGTAGAGAAAAATGGGAGTGAATTGGGTTTGGGAAATTATGAAGTGATGAGTTAGTTTAATGAGGTATAACCCTTTTATAGTCCCCCAACTAACTTAATCAGACACCCATTAATCCCTAAATAATTCATTAACTAACTAGCTAATTATTCTAACTTAAGCTAGAATTTGGTAGTGAACTCGAGACACAAAGCACGACTTCACTTTGACGGTGCGTTGACAAGACCACGAATCGTACTGGTAGTTCATAGTTATGGTCAGAGACTTGGTTTTTGAGCCATCTTATGATTTGGCTAAGGCTCCACCTACGAGCACCATTGACGGGTCGTCTACCCATCAATGACTCATCGTTTGAAACTTGGTTTGCCTACTATCAAATGACAGATTTTAGGGTAAAATGCAAGGGGTCTTCCTCGGGGAGTCGTACCCGGACGATTTGACCCTAAACACACTCTAATATGTATTCCCAAAATTTTTGCCAAACTTGAGTTCAATCCGACTCTTTAAACTCCTTGAATCACACCAAGGCACACTAGCTGTAACACCCCTTATACCAAACAGACCAAATATCAGCTTTTAAGAAAAATCTACAGGTACAATCGACTATCACTATCAATGGATCGTAGCCTGACCTACGACCTATACTGCACATCCATTATTTGTGAGTTAAACTCTCCCATGACGCAGTCCAAAAAAATTGACAAAGTGTCGATCCACCGAAAGACCTACGATCCATAAGTCAGACTACGGTCCGTAGTACGTGTCCTCGATTAACGCCCCACTTACCCAGCCTCTGACATGAACCACGATTTTCCAGTACGGTCCTGTAACGACCTGTTTAGTCGTTTTGAGCTGCAGATTTTATTTCTGGAAAAACTGGCTGAGACGACGGAACCCACGACGGACCGTCATGGGCACGACGGACCGTCGAGGGAGTCTCGTTCCAAAACACTTAGACTTCTGAAATTTGGGTACTGAAATCGACTCTCTGAACTTCGTAACGGAATGGCAGGACGGACCGTCACAGGCGTGACGGGCCGTCACAGACTCTTGGTAAAAATCTAGTCTCTGAACTCTGTGACGGAGCAGCAGGACGGACCGTCGCAGGCACGACGGCCCGTCACAGGCTGCGTAATCCCAGGCTGGGTCGGATTTCTGTTA
>NC_028639.1:9151888-9152176 GCF_001406875.1 Solanum pennellii
CGTTTGTATGGTCGGACGAATGTGAGGAAAGCTTTCAGAAACTCAAGACCTTGTTGGCTACCGCACCTATCCTTACCTTGCCAGTAGAGGGTAAGAACTTCATTGTGTATTGTGATGCATCCTATTCTGGTTTAGGTGCAATGCTAATGCAAGAGAAGAACGTAATTGCGTATGCTTCGAGGCAATTAAAGGTGCATGAACGTAATTATCCGACCCACGATTTGGAGTTGGCTGCGGTAGTGTTTGCATTAAAGCAATGGAGACACTATCTATATGGGGTTAAGTGTG
>NC_028639.1:9153351-9188533 GCF_001406875.1 Solanum pennellii
TCATAGATGTTCTTGTGGTGATGACTTCCAGATTTTGGGGAATAATAGATGTTGAATTTTTAGAAGTTATTGAATTGTCTTTTTATTAATGAGTTTAAGTCTTCCGCATCGTATTTTGTTCATTATGGTTAAAATGTTAAGGTTTAGATTGGTTGGTTCGCTCACATAGGAGGGTAAGTGTGGGTGCCAGTCGCGGCTCGGTTTTGGGTCGTGACAGGTCCATAGATGGACGTACGGACTGTAGGTGAAAATTAGCAGATAGTTAGGGGGAAAATATTTTTGGATCAACTGCAATTGATCATAACTCTTAGTACACAATGAATTAGGTTTCCCATGACTTATGAAATGATAGATAATTGAATTAGGTTTCCATAGCCACCGAGTTCGCTAAAATCAAAACTCCGAGTAATAGTTATGCCCGTTTTAGTTAACGCCTTACGAACAGACCCAACCTGCGGACCCAAATGACGGACTGTCGATTGAACAAGGGCTCGTCAGTCGAGGTCGTCGTTTAGTCCGACAACAATTAACTCAGGGGTATTTTGGTCTTTTTTTATTTCGTTTAAACCATAATATATGTCATTTTGACCTTAAGTTATCATACTTTAGTCAATTTAATCCTAGAAACATAACTAAAACTTACCTAAGTCAAGATCATGAATCAAAACTTAGAAATATTAGAAGCAAGAAAGGAGAAAAAGGTCAAGAACCCTAGCTCAAGAACGCAACAACGTTCCAGCAGTTCCAGCCCCAAAATCTAAATATTTCTCCGTGGATTTCATCACCAGGTATGTAAAATTTCACTAGTGGGTTCCTTTCACCCATTAGATCCCTAGTTTTGATTTAGTTCTTGATTCTCTTATCATGATTAAACATAGGATTTCTAGAATTACAACAGATCATCTTAAATTAGTTAAATATATGTTTCAAAAAAAATTGTAAAGTTATTATTCAGTTTATCGAATGAATTTCAGAACCCTAGCTATGCATTTTTTTAGTTTTTGAATTACACATGCTAGGTCAGATATTTCAGTTACTTCAGATACATATGCCTTAGTTATTAATGCGTCATTATCAGTTTAATTGTTGCATTCTCAGTTTGCATTTTCAGTTATGAGCTATCCAATATTTACAGAAATTTAGTCATAATGTCTTAATCACTTTATTCATTGCGTGTAGCATAATACCGAGTTGGACTATGGTTCAGCGTACCCAATTAGTCCCATAACTACTAGCCAAGTAGGTTGAAAGTCCCCTGTGTGGGCATCAGTTTAGTGATCATGCCAGCATGCCTTTATACTTCTGGCAGGGTATATTGGTCCTCTCGATGGGGCATATACATCGGACTGCACATTTAGCTCATGAGATTTTATTATCAGTTATTGGTAGCTCCAACAGTTCGATCAAACTCTTTTGCATTGACTATTTTTAGAGATCAGTTAGTATACAGTCTCAGCATGTTATAAATTTGGTCATTGCATCCAAATAGATCAATATTCAATATAGATCATGTTTTGATTATTATTATACTATTTTTTTGCTTGTTCAATTATGTTTTATTTCAACTTTACTCTATCATACTTGTTCAGTACCTTCAAGTACTGAAGCATACGTGCGCTACATCTTTTTCTGGTATAGGTTCAGGTTCTTAGTATCCAGATCACTCTTAGATTGGTTCCTGATATCCAGTCCAGCAGAATCAGTGGTGAATACTCATTCTCCATGGAAAATAGTCATGAGTTCACTTCAATATTTAGTCCTTTAGTTTCAGTTTTTGGTAGACTTAACTGGGGCCTCTCCCAGCATTTCTAATTAGTTTAGAGGCTATTTTTAGACATAGTTAGTTTCAGATTAGTAATGAGTTAATATTTTGTTTGTATTAAACTTATCAGTTTTCAAATATCTTAGTTATAGAATATGAGTATTCTCTATCTTTTCAGTTTACGTTATGATTTAGCTTACACATTCAGTTTATTATCTTTAGTATGTTCATGATCATGCCAGCATGGTTATCTTGGGATCACTTGTGGTCCTAGGTACCGTGTCCACGTCTCGGGGTAGCTCAGGGCGTGACAAACTTAGTATTATGCACTAGGTTTAAGTATCCTAGGATGTCTGAAAAGCCACACTAAGTAGAGTCCTTTTTGTGGGTGTGAAGTGTACCACATACAATAAGAGGGAGGCTATAAAGTGTTTATGGAAAACTTCACTTTCTTGTTACTCTTATTGTGCATAAGGTATGATCTAATTCCATTCTAACTCAATGTTCTACGTTTCAGATCATGCCTTCTTGTAGAGCCTAGGAATGGAATGCTAATACACGCAATGCTAACACAGTTCATCTAGTACTAGATAAGAAAGTTCTAATGTAGAGTTTCATAATGCCAATTCAGCTTTTGACTCAGAGTATGACCTTTTAGAACAATCAGCAGGTTCCAGTTCCTACTAATCAAAACGATCGATTAGTGGTAGCCATAGTTTGTGATTTTGTTAGAATGATTTCAGTTTTTAGGGTTGCAAATTTGTAAGGACCCACAAAAGTTCATTGATGAGGCCAAGAGAATATTTGGTGTGATGCAAGTAACTGGTAGTGATAAGTGAAATTGGTATCCTACCAGCTTAAGAATGTGACTAACATATGGTTCACTCAGTGGATAGACAACAAAGATGACTTCGTATTTCGTAACTCAGTATAGCAGTCCAATTCAGTGTTAGTCCAGAAACTCTCTCAGAACCTTTCTCAGTTACTACTCCAGTTGGTGAACTAATTATAGCTAGACGGGTATACAGAAATTGCCTTGTCACAGTCTCTCTGAAAGTCACCTCAGCAGATCTTGTAAAATTAGAAATGGTAGACTTTGATGTCATTCTAGGTATGGATTGGTTACATTCCTATTATACCTCAGTCGATTGCAGAAGTAGGATTGTTCGTTTTCAGTTTCTAGAAGAACTAATCTTAGAGTGGAAGGGTAGTAGCTTAGCGCCTATGGGTCGATTCATTTCTTACCTTAAGGCTAGAAAGATGATCTCCAAGGGTTATCTCTATCATCTAGTTTGGGTTAAGTATTCTAGCTCTAAAACCCTGACTCTTGATTCAGTTCTAGTAGTCTGTGAGTTTCCAGAAATGTTTCCAGAAGATCTTCCCAAAGTCCCTCCCGAAAGGGAAATCAACTTTGAAATTGATCTCCTTCCAGATACCCAGCCTATTTCTATTCCTTCTTACATAATGGCTCCATCAGAGCTTAAGGAATTAAAAGAGTAGTTGAAAGACCTTCTAGATAAGGGCTTCATCAAATCTAGTATTTCACTCTAGGGTGCACCGATGTTGTTCGTAAAGAAGAAAGATGGATATCTCAGAATGTGTATTTACTATAGACTGTTGAACAAGGTCACAATCAAGAATAAGTATCCCATCCCCAAGATTGATGACCTATTTGACCAACTTCAGGGTGCTAGCCATTTCTCAAAGGTTGACCTCGATCGGGTTATCATCAGCTTAAAGTCAAAGATAGTGACATTCTGAAAACAACATTCAGAACTCGGTATAGGCATTATGAATTTGTAGTTATGTCATATAGACTAACCAATACTCCTGCAACTTTCTTGGATTTGATGAACAAAGTGTTCAAGCAGTACTTGGACTTGTTCGTTATCGTCTTTATTTGTAATATCCTCATTTACTCTAGGAATTAGAAAGAACATGCAATTCATTTGAGAATTGTTCTACAGACTCTAAAAAATTGCCACTTATTCGCTAAGTTCAGCAAATGTGAGTGTTGATTGCAATCTGTTTCTTTCCTTGGTAACATTGTATCTAGTGAAGGGATTTGAGTGGATTCACATAAGATAGAAGAAGTGAAACAATGGCCCATACCTACCTCTTCTACAGATATCAGAAGTTTCCTAGGTCTAGTGGGTTATTACAGAAGGTTCGTGGAAGGATTTTCATCCATAGCCTCACCATTAACTAGGTTAACTCAGAAGATGGTCAAGTTTCAATTTTGTCAGATGATTATGAGAAAAGATTTGGAGAATTGAAAACTAGATTGACTACAACTTCTGTCTTAACTCTACCAGAGGGTTCAAATGGTTATGTGATCTATTGTGATGCATCTAGAGTTGGTCTAGGTTGTGTGTTGATGTAGAGAGATAAGGTTATAACTTATGCTTCCACATAACTTAAGGTTTAGAGAACTATCCAAACCATGACCTCGATCTTGCAGCAGTGGTATTTTCACTCAAGATATATAGACACTACTTGTATGATATTCATGTAGAAGTATTCACTGATGATAATAGCCTTCCAAATGTGTTCACGCAGAAAGAATTAAATCTTCATTAGAGGAGATGGCTTGAGTTCCTTAAGGATTATGATATGAGTGTGAATTATCATCCTGTTAAGGCGAATGTAGTAGCAGATGCTCTTAGTATATTATCTATGGGTAGTGTAGACCATGTTAAGGAAGAAAGGAAGGAGCTAGTGAAGGATCAAGCTTGCTCGCTTGGGAGTTCGCCTTATGAGCATATCAGATAGTGGTGTAAAAGTTCAGAAGGGGACATAATCTTCTTTGCCAGTGAAGGTTAAGGAAAAGCAAGACAGTGATCCAATATTGCTTGAACTTAAGGGTGCAGTCCACAATTAGAGAGTGGAGATTTTCTCCCAAGGGGGAAATAGTGTTCTTCGCTACCAGGGTAGACTGTGTGTTCCTGATGTGGGTGAGTTGAGAAAGCATATCCTTTCATAAGCCCATAACTCTAGATATTCTATTCATCTTGGTGCCACTAAGATGTACCACGATATGTGGGAAGTCTATTGGTGGAATGACATCGAAGAGGGATATAGCAGATTTTATGAGTAAGTACCCTAATTGCCAGCAAGTCAAGGTAGAACATCAGAGACAAGAAGGTATGACTCAAGAGATCGATATTCCTACTTGAAAGTGGTATGTGATCAATAAGGATTTCATCACAGGGTTACCTCATACCCGCACACAGTATGACTCCATTTGGGTGATAGTTGATAGGATAACTAAGTCTTCTCGGTTTTTAGCGGTCAAGACTACAGATTCACCAGAGAATTATGCCAAGCTTTACATAAATGAAATTATGAGGTTACATGGGGTTCCTTTGTATATCATCTCAGATAGAGATCCTTAGTTTGCCTCTCATTTCTAGAAGTCATTTCAGAAGGGTCTTGGTACTGAAGTCAACCTTAGCACAACATTTCATCCGCACACAGATGGACAGGCAGAGTATACCATTCAGATCCTAGAGGATATGCTGAGAGCTTGTGTGATCGATTTAAAGGGTAGTTGGGGTGATCACCTTCCTCCGATTGAGTTCGCCTACAACAATAGCTATCATTCCAGCATTCAGATGACCCCTTATGAGGCATTATATGAACATAGATGTAGATCTCCTATTGATTGGTTTGAAGTAGGTGAGGCAGCTTTGATAAGGCCAGATTCAGTCCTTTATGCTATTGATAAAGTGTAAATCATTAGAGATAGAATCAAGACAACCCAATGTCATCAGAAATCTTATGCAGATGTAAGGAGAAGAGAACTAGAGTTCCAAGTTGATGATTGGGTTTTCCTGAAAGTGTCACCTAAGAAATGGGTGATGGGATTTGTCAAGAAAGGGAAGCTCAGTCCTAGATATGTAGACCCTGACAAGATCTTGAAAAGGATTGGTAAGGTGGCATATGATTTAGAGTTGCCAACAGACTTAGCAGCAGTTTATCCGATTTTCCACACCTCGCTTTTGAAGAAGTGTGTGGGTGATCCAGCATCGGTAGTGCCATTGGAGAGTGTGGCTGTGAAATATAGTCTTTCTAATGAGGATGTACCCGTTGAGATACTTGACCGTCAGGTTAGAAGGTTGAGAAACAAAGAAGTCGCATCAGTTAAGGTTTTGTGGAGGAGTCAGTCCGTAGAGGGAGCTACTTGGGAAGCCTAAGCAGCCATAAAAACCAAGTATCTTCACCTCTTTCCTTCCGATTCCACTCCAACTTGAGGTAATAGTTCCTCTCCAGTTTTTTAGTCATTCATGCGTGTTTTCTGTCTTAGAATCATGTTCATTAATTTGTACTTGAATTTTCATCGTATTTGCATGTTCTTGGAACTTAATTATGTCAGAAACTCAGTCCTTAGTGTTTAGTAGTAAGGATTGCAACTCTCTCCCTCTATTTTTGCTTGTTTGGTCTTCATTCGAGTACGAATATTCCCAATGGGGAGATAATGTAGCAACCCGTATCCTAAACACACCAAAAATCAGCTTTTCAGAAATCTGCAAGTGTAATCGACAATAACTATTGACGGACTGTAGCCTGACCTATGACCCGTACTACACATCCGTCGTTTTTAATTAGAACTCTCCCATGACGCAGCCCAAAAAAATTGACTAACTGTCGATCCATGAATAGACCTACGGTCCGTAGTCTGTGGCTGTCGATCAACACCCCGTTTACCTAGCCTATGACATGAACCACAATTGACCAGTACGGTCCGTAGATGGACCTACGGACCGTAGGTATGTCAGATAGTTAGGGGGAAAATGTTTTTGAGTCAACTTACATTGATCATAACTCTTAGTACAAAATGAATTAGGTGTTCCATGACATATAAAATGATACATAATTGAATTAGGTTTCCATAGCACCGAGTTTGCTAAAATTAGAACTCCGAGTAAAAAGTTATGCCCATTTTAATAAATTACTGTCGAACAGACCCAACCTACGAACCCAAACGACGCACCGTCGATTGAACAACGGTCGTCAGTCTAGTCATTGTTTGGTCTATATCAATTAACTCACGGGCATTTTGGTCTTTTTTTACTTCGTTTAAACCCTAATGTATGTCGTTTTGATCTTAAATCATCATATTTTAGCCAGTTTAAGCCTAGAAAAATAACTGAAACTTACCTAAGTCGAGATCATAAATCAAAACATAGAAAATTAGAAGCAAGAAAGGAGAAAAAGGTCAAGAACCCTAGTTCAAGAACGCAACAAGGTTCCAGCCCCAAAATCTAAATATTTCTCTGTGGATTTAATCACCAGGTATGTGGGATTTCACTAGTGGGTTACTTTCACCCATTAGATCCCTAGTTTTAAGTCAGTTCTTGATTCTCTTATGATGATTACACTTAGGGTTTCTAGAATTACAACAGATCATCTTAAATTAGTTTAATATATGTTCCAAATTAGATTGTAAAGTTATTATTCAGTTTATCGCATGAATTTCAGAACCCTTGCTATGTATTTCTTTAGTTCTTGAATTACACATGCTAGGTCAGATATTTCAATTAGTTGTTAATGCATCATTATCAGTTTAGTTGTTGCATTCTTAATTTGCATTTTACAGAAATTCAATCATAATATCTTAATCACTTTATTCATCGGGTGTACAATAATACTGAGTTGGACTATGGTTCAGCGTATCCAATTAGTCCCACAACTACTAGCAAAGTAGGTTGAAAGTCCCCTTTGTGGGCATCAGTTTAGTGATCACGCCAGCGTGCCTTTATACCTCTAGGATGGTATATTGGGTCCTCTCGATGGGGCATATACATCAAACTCCACATTTAGCTCATGTGATTTCATTATCGGTTATTAGTAGCTCCCACAGTTCAGTCAGACTCTCTTGCATTGACCATATTTACATATCAGTTAGTTTTCAATCTCAGCATGTTATAAATTTGGTCATTGCATCCAGTTATCCCAAAATTTAGTATATAGCATGTTCTGATTATTATTATGCTTGCTTTTGTGCTTGTTCAATTATGTTTTATTTCAGCTTTACTTTATCCTACATGCTCAATACCTTCAAGTACTGACGCATACGTTCGCTAAATCTTCTCGTGATGTAGGTTCAGGTTTTCAGCATCCATATCATGCTTAGATCAATTCCCAATCTCTAGTCCAGCATAATCAATAGTGAGTCCTCCTTCTCCGAGAACAATAGTCATGAGTTCATTTCAATATTTAGTCCTTTAATTTCAATTTTTGCTATACTTAGTTGGGGCCTGTCCCAGCTTTTGTAGTTAGTTTAGAGGCTATTTTCAGATATAGTTAGTTTCAGCATAGTATTGAGTTAATATTTTATTTGTATTAAACTCATCAATTGTCAAATATCTTAGTTATAGAATATGGGCATTCCCCATCTTTTCAGTTTACATTATGATTTAGCTTCCACATTCAATTTATTATCTTTAGTATGTTCATGATCATGACAGCGGGGTTAGCTTGGGATCTCTTGTAGTCCTAGGTCTTGTGTATGCGTCTCGGGGGTAGCTCGGGGCGTGACACTAGCTCAATTTCACTAGTATCTGAATGTCGTGGTCATTTCTTAGTGTTTTAATTCTATACTTTCTAATTAGGTTTAATAAATTATTTTAAGCTTAAAAACAGTGTTTTAAGGCTTAGTTCATCAACTGAAGCTCTAGACTAAGTCATGAAACTTTTAGAGTGTTACATTATCCCCCCTTAGGAACATTCATCTCCGAATGACACTTAAATCTTCTTATAGGCAGAGAAAGACTCAATACTAGTAGCCCAATAAACAACCATATGAACGTATTCATTATGAGTCACAACTTATAGGAGTACTTCACAATGCAATTTATGGAGATACACCTCATATGATTATTTCACAACCCGATTCCACACAAAATCAAAGCAATTCACATAGCAACTCAATTCACAATTTACCACATGTAAGACCTCAACATTTTTTAACACAGACTGAGGAACCACCTTCTCAATTTCAACATGATCTCAACATGGTCATCAAGGAGTTACCATGCAACTTCTTATTCTCAAGACAATATCAAAGTATGCTCACTCCAATTCTCAAGAAGGCAATTATACACATTTCATATAAGTGCAAGTAGAATCATAAAAGCATATTTTCATGAAAACTCATTTTAGCATGAACCTTTACCAAGTTTTGCACATACTTAGAAAAGCAAGTCAAACTCACATTATCCATAATTGTTTTTTATTTTTGAGAGGAATTACTAATCTCGAAGAGGAAAGATATGAGGGTAGAAGGACTTCATGTCGACCTCGGCCTTCCGTGTTGAACCCTCAACTTGGTGGTTTCTCCATAGGACTTTTACGGAGGCCACCTCTTTGTTTCTAAAATTTTTGACTTGACAATCTAGGATCTCAACCGGAACCTTTTCATATGAAAAGTTCTCATTTACCCCTAACCCTTCAATAGGGAAAATTGATACTAGATCACCTATACATTTGTTTAGCATAAAAACATGAAATACCGGATGAACCGAAGCTAGTTCACTTGGTAGTTTCAACTCATAAGCAAATTTTCCGACCCGTTGCAATATCTCACAATGACCGACATACCGGGGACTAAGTTTCCCCTTTTTACCAAATCTTATCACCCCTTTCATGGGTTAAATATTCAAGTAGATCCAATAACCTATTTAAAATTCAAGGTATCTTCTCCTATTGTCGGCATAAGATTTTTGCCAACTATAGGTTATTTTCAACCTATCTCTTATCATCCAAACTTTCTCCACATCCTCATAGATTATCTCAGGACCAAGCAGTGAATCCTCACCAACTTAAACCACCCAACTGGAGACCTATATATCCTACCATTGAATCCTTCAAAAGGTGCCATAGAAATACTTGAATGGTAGCTATTATTGTAAGAGAATTCTATCAACGGTACATGATCGTCCCAATTACTCTTGAAGTCAATAACACAACTTCTTGACATATCTTCTAGGGTTTAGATGGTACTCCCGCTTAGGCATCCGTTAGAGGATGAAACGCGGTACTAAGTTTCACTTGAGTACCTAACCCTTTTTAAAAAGACCTCCAAAAACTAAAAGAGAATTGGGAACCTTTATCAGAGATGTTGGACAAAGGGATTCCATGCAAACTAACGATCTAATTAATGTTCAATCTAGTATATTCCTCCACCGGATAGGTAGACTTGACGGTGATAAAGTGGGCAGATTTCGTCAACCTATCCACAATAACCCATACGGCGTCATTTTGCCTACGTGTTCGAGGCAAACCCACTACGAACTCCATGTTGATATCTTCCCACTTACAAGTAGGAAAATCCATCACTTGAGTTAATCCTCCTGGTCTTTGAATTTCGGCCTTAACTTGATGAAAATTCAGACATTTAGCCACAAACTTCTCTGTATCCCCTCTTCAATCCATCCCACGAATATACCTCTTGAAGATCACAATACATTTTGGTGGCACCCGGATTAATAGAATGTCGGGAACTATGAACTTCTTCCAAAATTTTTCTTCTCAACTCATAAATATCAGAAACATATAATCTACCTTGGTATCCACGTACCCCGTCCCCCCTTTAGAAGAATGACTCGTTAAGTTTCTAAGGACGGATTCGTTCAACTCCATCAATAGAGGATCAAGGTGTTGCTTTGAATTCACCTTAACCTCTAAAGATAACTTGGAATTATGATGAACAATAGAACCTCCATTTGTACAATCTTCCAACCGAACACCCAAACGAGCCAATTTATGCACTTCTTTCACTAACTCTTTCTTATCATCGGGAACATATGCTACACTACCCATAGTCTTTCTAATCATGGAATCCGCAACAATATTTGCGTTGCCGGGGTGGTAGAGGACACTCATCTAATAATCCTTTAGAAGTTCCAACTACCTCCTTTGTCGGAGGTTTAACTTCTTTTGAGTAAAGACATATTAAAAACTCTTGTGGCTAGTAAATACGTCAACATGTACCCAATAAAGATATTGACTCCAGATTTTCAAAGCAAACACTACGACCGCTAATTCAATATCATGAATTGGACAGTTCTTCTCATGCACCTTTTGTTTTCTAGAGGTATAATCTATCACCTTAACATATTGCATAAGGAAAAAACCCAAACCTATTCGAGAAGTGTCACCATACACCATAAAAACTTCAGTACCCTCTGGTAAGGTCAATGCCGGGGCAGAGGTAAGATTATCCTTCAACTCTTAGAAGCCTCTTTCAGAAGACTCCGACCACTCAAACTTAGCCTCTTTTGAGTTAAGGTTGTCAAAGGAGAAGCAATGGATCCAAACCCATCAACAAATCTTTTATGGTACCCGAATAGACCTAATAAACTTCTTATGTCGATGCAATTAATAGGTCTAGGCAAATTTCTAACTGCTTCTGCTTTGTCTGGATCTACTTCTATACCATCACTTGAGACAATATATGTCGAAGAAATTCAACCGATCTCAACCAAAATTCACACTTACTATACTTAAAAAAAGAGTAGATGTTCCTTGAGGACTTGTAATACCACCCTCAAATAACCCACATGTTTATCGTCACAATTGGAATAGACCAAGATATCATCAGTGAAGACAATTACAAAAAAATCAAGGTAATTTCGGAAAACTCTATTCGTAAGGTCCAAAAATGCTGCCGGGCATAAGTTAACCCAAAAGACATAAATAGGAACTCCTAATGACCATACATAGTTCTAAAAGTCATTTTAGGAATGTCTTCACCTCTCACCCTAAGTTGGTGATATCCCGACCTTAAATCAATTTTCGAGAAGTAACTCACAGCTTGGAGTTGATTAAAAAATTATCAATCCTAGGGAGAGGATACTTATTATTTACAGTGACGTTCAATTTTTGGTAGCCATAATACATATTCTAAGAGACCCATCTTTCTTTTTTCACATATAATACCGAAGTGCCCCATGTAGATATGCTTGGTTGAATAAAACCCTTGTCAAGTAAATCTTTGAGTTGATTCTTCAACTCTTTCAACTCGGTCAGAGCCATCTGATAAGGAGGAATTTGAATGGGCTTTGTATTCGTAAATAAATCTATACCGAAATCTATTTCCCATTCAGGAGGAATTTCGGGCAAGTTATTGAGAAAAAACTTCTGGAAAATCCTTCACTAAGGGGACTGACTCTAAAGGAGGAGTCTCGGATTATAGGTCCTTGACCCTTACAATATGGTAGAGACATTCCTTAGAAATAATCTTACATGCCTGTAAACACGAAATAATTCGACCTCTAGGGATTAAGTTTCCCCCCTTCAACTTTAATATTGGTTCATTTGGAAAATTGAACTTAACTACCCTTGTTCTACAATCTATGGAAGAAAAGAAAGCAAGCAACCAATCCATTCACAAAATAACATCAAAATCAAACATGTCAAGTTCTACCAAATCCATTAAAGTACCTCTATTGGACAACATTATAGGACAATTCTTATAGACTCTTTTAGTAAAATCGAGTCACCCACCGAGGTAGTAACAAAAAATGGTTCAATTAAGACATCGGGCAACACATCAAACGTCATAGCCACTAGGAGTTACAAAAGATAAAGTGTCACCTATATCAAATAATGCTTAGACATTAATGGAAAAGACTTGCGACATACCGGTGACAACATCGCGAGAATCCTCTTGATCACTCCTAGAGTGGAGAGCATAGAAGCAGTTCTTCTTAGGAGCAGCAGAATAAGGACCACTTTCTTGAGCTTGACTATTACCCTTCATTTGACCCGTTACCATAGGACAATCTCTCACTTTATTTCCACTCTTTCTACAAGCAGAACAATTATCCGTCCCAACAAGACATTCACCCACATGCTTCTTGCCACACTTGGTACAAATATGTTTCCCACTTGGTGAATCACCACCTCTTTCCTTTTGGGACCTACGTTTAGCCACCCTATAATTACGAGCCTTGGTGAATTTATAAGGAACTTGGTTTGAGAACCTCTTTTTGAACTTAGGTTTGTCTTGAATTTCACATCTACCATTATAAGTACCACCTTCATAAGACCTTGCCCTCTTGGCATCCATATTCTTCCTCATAAGCTTACTCTCCTATACCTGTTTAGCATGCACCACCAAACGAGAAATGTCCATGTTTTCACGAAGCATCGCCGCACGACATTCTTCTACTATCTCTTCAGACACTCCCATCATAAAGTGGCTCATCTCATCCCTCAGGTTAGACACCAAGGAAGAGGCATACTTATGCAACTCAGTAGACTTCAAAGAGTACTCTAGCATACTCATACCTTATTGACGAAGGTTGATAAACTCATCCATCTTAGCATCTCTTTTCTCTTTTGGGAAGAACCTATCAAGCAAGTCCCTCCTAAAGATTTCCCAACTCCTCGGACACGCTCTCAAAGCCCTATTGTCCATCCATTGAGTATACCAAGTTTGAGCCACATACTTGAGTTGATAAGCGTCTAGATCAACCTACTCATTTGAATTCACCCCCATAGAAAAAAGATCTTATAGACCTCATCAATAAAGTCTTGGGGGTCTTCACAAACCTTAAACCCTAAGAACATAGGAGGATTCATCCTAGTGAAGTCTCTCAAATGAGAAGTTATGGTACTAGCATTTTGGTTCACATAGGATCCAACTTCCCGGTTTGCATGAGCCATCATAGCTTGAACTTAAGTAGTTATGGCTTGTGCTTGAGTAGTCATAGCTTGATCCAAACTCAGGAAAGCCAACCTTATCTCTCCATCCATCATAGCTGGAGGATTGATCGGAGCTTGGTCATCCATAGGAACTTGTTCTTGCAGAGGACTTTATTTTCTTGTGAAAGAGCTTGGTTGTCTTGGGGAGGAGTTCCCGCATTAGCAATATCTTCTTCAACTCTTCTTGCGGCTGACCTTCTAGTAGTAATAGACTATAATCATAAAAAAAAGGTTAGATTAAAAGGACACATAGAGTTAAGACCCTTGAGGCAGGACATAGGAATACAAAGAAGATGAGAATTTCCTAAGCATCACATAGCCTCTCATTCATAAGTATGATGCGCTTCATAATTATGAAAAAGAATATACAAAGACGTGGTTTAGTGAGACATTATACCTAAGGTTACTCAACCTTATGCTATGATACCAAGTTGGTCACAACCGGGGGGCACCCAGTAGACGTAACCGACGTTTTCATCCTCGAAGAGGCCTTGGAATAGAAGGCATATATCATGGAATCTAATAGGTAGAGCAAATGCAGAAAATTAAAAACTTTTACATATGTAGTATAGTTAGACTTCTCGCTTATCATATATGAAGTATACATAGACTTTTCATTTAGCGACATAACCAATTCATCAAAATAGTCTAACATATAACCATCTAAAAGAGAATTACAAAGTTTGGGCATAACCCTTAAAATAGTACAATATGCCATATATAGGGTTCAACAAAGTCTCAATATAAAAAATGAATAAGTGTCTATAGACATAGCCAATACTAATGAAGATATAAATGTGGCATCATCCTCAAACTTGAGGACTCACCAATCACTTGGGAAAAGATCCAAGTCTCACTGCAAATGTCTTCGAAAGCTGTTCAATGGACCGAACCTACATGTTTGTAGAAACATAAGTAATATGGTTTAGTAAAAGACTTGTACTAAGTATAGAAACATATGAAATTAAAACCTTTGAAGACATGCATAAAAGGTACCTTTTCTCTAAAACATGATAAGTCATTTGAAAAGCCTTTATGCACAAACAAGAGCATATACAAGCCAATGATCACAACAAAATTAAGACACATTCATCTAAATATTTCATGTTCAAGATTTCACATCATCAAAGAATATAAGATCCTTACAACCAATCCATCTCAAGACTACAAGTGCAATGCTCATGTGAAGCCCCACAATCCTACATAATAAACTAAACTAGAAAAGAGATAATAAGTAATGTCTTTACATCATATAACATAATATCATGTGTATCCATCATCATATATAACAATTTAGATCAATATCATGTTCATCAAACGAAACCAACATCATATAACGGAACATCATATAGAACCAACATTATACCTTTCATAAGAACAACCTCCTAGGACTCCCCTTAAATCCAACCTATACAATGCATAGGTAAAGTCCCACATCCTTACGTACACTAAGTAGTACCTTTAAGTCACCCTGGTTATTGTCTATCTTTATTACTTCAACTCATTCATTTTACTTTCGGAACATTCGCCTTAACCGACAATAGACCATGTGAGCTAAACATGGAATCCAGTGTCATGAAACCCTACATCGAAAGAAGGTGCTCTACTTGCCGAGGTTGAACCATAACATGAACATAAAATTCAAAGTGGATCCACATAGTATTCCTATGGGAAAACATAATTAATAAACTAAAATATTTGCTAGAAACTCATGTATGCAAATTTTCATGGTAGTTCATGAGAACAACAATGAACCTACCTTCCCTCTCGGGAAAGGACACGTCTCATATCTAGTTCACTCGATACTAAACTAAAGTCTCTTTTTGAAATGCCTTTAAGTCATTCTTAACCATCAATTCTTAATATAGTCCATCGGAGACCAACCCCTTGTACAATCATGATCGTGTCACTTTAGGTTTAGAATGAGAACTTCCTTTCATCACAACACAACAATAGTGACATCAACATATCATATTCATAATAATAAGATACACAAGAGAATTACCTTCAACCTTGCATCATTATACCCTTACCATGATCTCACATTCAACATATTCATATCATGCCATCATATTCATCATATCATCATCCTATTATATTCACACAATCATACATCAGATAAATATCATCATAAAAAATAAACCAACATAATTGAATAGAGAAATCGCAATCTCAGAAGTCTTACCAATGGCTTCCAAGAATATCCTTCAAGATCTTACCCTCAATTTAACCAAAATTATCCAATTATCCAATTACCATCATCATGATATAGTGAATTAAGCAATAAAATATTCAATTCCAACAACCTTAATCACTTATAAATCTTCTTCATAGCTAGGTTAGGTAAAAAAGGGTTCATTCATGATTCTTTTAAGAATTTAGGTCAAAGAATAAGAACTACAACAATAAACCATTAGTAAATCATAATCTATAATTATAAACCAAAATAATACAACATTAAATACATTTGAAATACAATCCACGAAATTGGATGAAAACCATACTTTTAGACATCTTTGGAACCAATTTTCAAGAGCCTCTAAGGGAAAGAAATCCCAAGAGTGAATAACTTCCATACCTCAACAATTCTTGAATAACGATGGTGTAAATATTGAGTCTTGAAGCCATAGTGAATCTTGAACCTTGGTCCGCAATGGGGGTCTTTAGGTATAGAGAGAGAAAGTTGACAAAAGTGGGAGTGAATTGGCTTTGGGAAATTATGAAGTAATGAGTTAGTTTAATAAGGTCTAACCCTTTAGTAGTCCCCCAACTAACTTCATTAACCACCCATTAAACCCTGATTTAATCATTAACTCATTAAATAATTATTCTAACTTAAGCTAGAACTTGGTAGTGAACCCGAGACCCAAACCACGACTTCACATCGATAGTTCGTCGACCAGACCACGGACCGTACTGCTTGTCCATTGTTTTGGTCAGAGACCTGGTTTTTGATCCATATTATGATTTCTCTAAGTCTCCACATGCGAGCTCCATCTACGGGCCGTTGACCCATCGATGGCTCGTAGTTTGGTTCTTCGTTTTCCTACAGTCAAATGACAACATTTAGGGTCAAATACAAGGGTCCTCCTTAAGGACTAATGTGGTCCTTAGGGAGTCGTACCTGGATTTTTCAACCCTAAACACACTCTAATACAAATTCCCAACCTTTTCACCAAATTGACAACAATTCAACTCTTTAAACCCCTTGAAACACACCACGGCACACTAGCTCAATATCACTGGTCTCAAGACGTCGTGATCATTTCTTGACGTTTTAATTCTAATACTTCCTAATTAGGTTGAATACATTATTTTAGGCTTAGAAACACTATTTTAAGGCTTATTTAATCAAATAAATCTCTAGTCTAAGTCATAAAACTTCTAGAGTGTTACACTCGCAACCGCAACACCATCAAATAAGTCAAGGTTTAGCATCCTTCTTGGACATAATATATCTCAACGCTTAATGCTACGAGTGCACTATCATCTCTGTCCCAAGTAAGTAAGAGAAAAATTTATTGAAATCAAACACCACACAAGAAGCTCTTACTCTCTAACCGTGTAATTTCTTTGAGCTGCATTTAGGGTTTTGTTAGCATAGTAAATGGGGTGAAGAATCTTTTAATGCATTTGAGCCAGTACTAATTCGAGCGCCACCCCACTAGCATCACACATGACTTCTTTTTCAAATCTTCAAATGCAAATAGAAAAGCATCTTCGAAGTGAAATTTACTCTCCTTTTCAAGCAACTTGCACAACGGACGTGAAATTTTGAGAAATCTTTAATGAAACTTCTATAGAACCCAATATGCCCAAGAAAACTTCTAATACTCTTTATGGATATGGGTGGTGGAAGACTTTCGATCACCTCAACTTTGGCGCTATCGACCTCAATACCCTTGCTTGACTGATGACCCAACACAATACCTTCTTTGACCATGAAATGACACTTCTCCCAATTTTGTACAAAATAAGAGTCTTTGCATAGTTTATGTAGTTTTGCTAAATTTACCAACGACGATCAAAAGAGTCTCCCATGACAAAATAATGATCCACGAACACCTCAATAGTTTCCTCAACTTTGTCGGTGAATATCAACACCATACAATGCTGGAAAGTGGCAGGTTTATTGCATAACCCAAATGACATCCGTTTGAATGCAAAAGTCCAATAAGGACATGTGAACGTGGTCTTTTCTTGATCTTTTGGGGAAGTAAAGATCTGATTGTAGCCCGAATACCCATCAAGGAAATAACACCAACCCTTACCTACAAGTATATCAAACATTTGGTCCATAAAAAACATAGGGAAATGGTCCTTCTCTGTCTAAGAATTCAACTTCCGATAATCCATGAAAACTCTCCACCCGATCACCGGTCGCATCGTAACAAACTAGTTCCTTTCATTCGGGACCACAATGATAGCACCATTTTTAGGTACACCAGGAACATGGCATACCCAACTATTGTCTGCGATGGGATAATGAATCCAACATCTGACCATTTAATAATAATTTTCTTCACTACCTCTTGCATCGACATATTTAATCTTCCTTGATGCTCAATGCTAGGCTTGTGATCTGATATGAGTTGGATCTTTTGACAGAGAATACCGGGAAGAATTCTTATAATATATGCAACAGTCCACCATATGGATCGCTAGAACCTCTTTAGCACGACTACCTGTAATACCTTGAAAATGACTTAGGGTAATCTAGAGCCTAACATGATTTTCATGAGTTCCTAAGGTCCTAAAATGTTATATTGAGACAGTGTCTAGATTTTTAGGTGATTTGGGAGTGAAACATCATGGGACGATCAAGACGTTCGACGACTAAGTCACCTATGTGCCTCATGTGTGGTTATGTGCATATATGGGTGTTTCATGAGTTAATGAGGCTCTTATATGAGTTATTATAGTGTTTATATAAAGTGTGTCAAGTTTCATGAAGTTTGGAGGTCAAACGTCCAAGAACGTCCATGACGTTCGAAAGGTTTGCCTTGAAACGACCTTGTGTGTCTTGGCATGTTACGTCGAGTTTCATCTGTTCTTTTTGGATGAAATTCATGTGTTAGGTCCTAAACTCATATAAAAACATATTAAGGTTGGAAACGTTTGGGAAAACATCCCCAAGGACCATCCATGGGTCCTTGAGAAAGGACCCTTCATTTGAGCAAGGCTGTCTAGACAAGGCCCCTAAAAGACAGAGGCAATCGATGGCTCGTGGGCAGTCAACGCCTCGTCGATAGGTGTTGTGGGTGAATACTTATCCTAGGGATATCAACATCCAAAGTCAATTCTCTGAACCAAACGACGGGAGGACATGACGGTCGGTTTGTGGACAAACGGTCCGTCGACTGCGCAGTCGTCGATGGTGCTTTCAACTGCGCAACTTACTGTTATGTCTAGGGGTAAAGTGGTAAATTAACCCCACATCCAAATAATAGAAATTAAAGTTTCTTATGGTCATTTTAGGTATTTTAAGTGGGTTTATAAGTCCTAAAGGCTTAGAAGAATTCATTCTTCAAAATCAAAATCCTAAAATATCATAGAAATTCTCTAGAACTCCGTTGAAGCCAAAACTCGAGGAAGAGCTTGGATTGGAGAATTTAGTGGTGATTCTTCATCAATTTCGTGGATTAAAATCATAGATATATGATTTTTGATCCTTGAAACTCTATTCATCAAGTAGCCCAACATTCAAAGATTTTTCTAAAGTTTTCAAAGATGAACTTGTCCAATTTCATGATCTATCCATGGGTTCTTGCATTAAAGGTTTTAAAGCATTGTATATTGATTTAATTTTTGTTAATTATATGATTTCAACTCAATTAACCTATGAACCCATGTAATTGCTGAACCCTAGTTTTGACTACTTTATGGGTCAAGTGATATTGACTTAATGCTAGTACCGAGTGATTATGTAATGGGAAGTAGCTCTAATTGAGAAGGAGACTAGAGTACAATGTATCTATACTTGAGAATGAGACTAAATTACATAAAAGCCCTTCATATTCCTTAACCATGTGGTCACATGGGATGTGTCCTAGTTCTACCCTTGGCAAGTAGAACACCCTCATCAGAGTAGGTTAGAACTCCGGATTCCATGTTTAGATATGATGGTTTATGTCGATTATTGCCTATTCTCATCATATGGTATATCTACTAGCATTAGAGAAGTTTTATGAAGTTTAGGTGGTGGTATGGGACACTATCTAGACATTGCACAATAGGCTTTGAAGATGTTAGTGTGAGTCGCTAGGTCTTCTTCAAGACCATTATTTGAATATCCTAATGTGATGAGTATATCTTAAATGAACTAATGAATGTAATGATTTAAGTTAAGACAACATGTTAAATGAATAAGTACCTATCTAAAGTAGTTAAGGTGTTGTCTAGTTAAGGTGTGAAGGGGGCATAGGAATGGTCACTTCCTATCTTACCTAGATAAGTCTTGAGAATGACTCTAGTTAGGGAAGATGGTTGACTATGTAGACATGATCTAAGCCTTAGGTAGTCTTAAGGATTATTTAGGTAATCTTGAAGAGGTCAATCATGGACGTTATCTTCTTGATTTACTTAAGTAAGTCTTTTGATAGACTTTGGAAGGAGAATGTCATATCATCTATATGTTATTGTATTAAGTGATAATGATTCTATCTTAGGTAGTCTATAGGATCTCTTAAGTGTGTGTGTAAGGGATTGTTGGGCGGTCGCTTCATAACTCACCCAAGTGAACCTTAGAATCACCTTTGATACGAGGATCTCATGTTCACATGGTTGATGTATTGTAAGTGTGTGTTGCTCATTATAGGCAGTCTTAAAAAATCATTTAGGAGTGCCTAGAGGGTATATGGGCGGTATCTCTTTATATTACTTAATTGATTCTTAGGATAACTTTTAGTCAGGGAATTGCATGCTATAAAATGTCTATGATGAAGCTAAGGAACTTCACTGTACAGTGCAGGAACTTCACTGTAACAATTATATAGTTCACTGTAAGATTCTCTAAAAATGTGCGAAATTGATTATGTGATTTCTTATGTATTTCTAAGGTGTTAAATGTTGTTGTTAGGATTATATTATTATATTAAAATCGAAAGATGCATGTTTTCAATAAATGTCGGTTTTCATGATTTTTATGCATTATGCCATACTTAGTACATGTGTTTGTACTAATTCCATGCTTTTCTCAAAAGTGGTTCATAGGTGAAGGTCTATCAGAGAGCTAAGCTTGGATTAGAAGATCGTTCAAGCAAGTTGAAGTATATCCTCAGTTGACTTGAGGGCTTAGATGTCTTTTATTTCTCCTATCAAAGTATTGTAATAGACTTAGTAGTACTTATTTCTATTGTGTATGGGTCGTGTCCCAAAGTACTCTTGGTCTAAGATTTGATGAAATGAGACTTAATATTTCCTATGAGTTTTATATGAAAGATATCTTAAAGACTTATAGAATGCTTGTGAAAAGTTTTAATTCCGCACTACTTTTCATATGTTTATATGCAATGAAGTTACGGAAGGGCTTGTACAAGATCTCGGAGAGGTCAAGTACACGGGTTGCACTACGAGAGTGTCATATCTTCTAGGGTGTGGTCTCGAGATGTGACACCACCAAACACTCGACTTGTTACCCATTCATATCTTCCGCAATAATAACTGGGAGTGTCTCATTCATGCCCAAGAATGCATACCTCAAATGCGGTGGTAGAGCCTTGAGCTCTAATATTGTGCTTCATCAATGGATGGATTTGCAGGTGTGGATTCGCGATTCTTTATGTCTATCTCAACAACTTTGGCTTTGATCGGTACTCAAATCTCTCCAATGCAGCCACCCACTCATCATAATCCTCTATGCAATCACTGTCAAAGTTCATCATAACTGCTACGAGAGATTCAACAACCAACCTTTCTTCAATTCGCACCTCATACACACTGTCGACTCTGTAAGTTATTGTGGACACTGATTGGGCTTTGCCACTTTGATTCATGGACGAACAAATATCAAATGTCTCCTCTTCATTATTTAGTGTAAACTTCGTATGCCCCTTCTCCATATCAACTACTGCACGCCCAGCATCAAGGAATGGTCTCCCAAGGATGATGGGAACCTCAAAGGCAACATCGCAATCAAGGATCACAAAATCTTTTGGAATGATGAATGACTCAACTTTCAATAGAACATCAAGGATTACACCAATTGGTCTCCTAATAGTATGATCGTCCATCCGTAGCCATGGCGGTGGGCTTTGGATCCCCTAACCCTAGCTTCTTATAAATGGAAAAAGGCATAAGATTTATGCTAGCACCAAGATCACACAATGTCTTAGAAAAGTGTAACAACTCGACAGTACGTGGAATCGTGAAGGCACCATGATCCTCTTTCTTTTGCACTAAGGACCGTAGCAGTGGCACTACAGTGCTTCAATCTATCATCATCTTCAAAAGTCACTGCCCCTTTTTTTTTCACCATGTCCTTCATGAACTTCACATACCCAGGCATTTTCTCTAAGGCTTCTATCAATGAGATGTTGATGGAGAGCTTCTTCAACATACTTTTAAACCTGCTGCATTTTCCTTCTTCAGTCCCTTTTACTAAATTTTGTGGGAGCGAAGGAAGAGGTCTAGGTATAGGAAAACTTTTTGAGCAACTCCCTCTTCTTTTTCCATCATATTCGCGGACTCTCCACTGACCTTGTCACCTCAATATCTTTTTCATTGTCAGTCTCAAATCTAGACGGCAAAGGTGGATCACTGGTTTGCTCACCCCCTCGAGTAGTGATTGCAATGTAATTCCCATCATTCTTTGGGTTATGGATCGTGTTTCTTGGAAGAGTGACAGGTTGGAACGGGTTCATTGTTGTAGACAACTGAGTCATATGTAGCTCAAGATTCTTTATAGAGATTCCATGTTCATTAACATTTCTCCTAATACCATGCAAGTCATTTTGCATCTCCTTCACATTCTCATAAGTTGCGTCAAATTTCCTCAACATTTTCTACATCATATCCTTAATACACAACATACTAATTCCACCTTCTCTAGGAGCATATTCCCAATTTCGAGGAAGGACATATGACAGCTCGATTGTTCCTGTTTCCATAGTTGTTTTGGTTGAAATTGTTTTCGCGATAATAGTTTACATCTCAGACATATTGACCTTTTCGGTTGTATTTTACATAGTTCCGACCTTGGTTTCCTTGACCTTAGCGCCAATTATCCATGTAGGGCCCTTTGGTGTTTGTTCAGAAATCCCCCATCTGATCATTGACAGCACAAGCATCCTCCTCATAGTAATTCTTTTAATGGTGGCGGGTTTCTAGTTAAGTAGTTCACCCATTTACCTTCTTTGATTTACCGCTCACATACCTTAATACTAACCCTTGCTCTGTCTTAATCTGGACCATTTCGTCGCGTATCTCATCGATAGGTTGATTATTTATAGCGTGAACGACAAAGGTGTTTTTCCCAGTATCTGACCTTCGAGTGCTCCACGATTTATTGTTATGAGTAATATTTTCCAACTTCTGCTCAATCTCAGCATAGGTGCATTATTCATAGGAGCCACCACCAATCGTATCAAGAACTTCTTTATTGTTGTCGTCTTGAACTCTATAGAAATACTTCTTCAGTGACTCATCATCAATGTAATTATTAGGGACACCCCTAAAGAATGTAGTGAATCTTTCCCAAGAGCTACTCACTGACTCTCCAAATGATGTCATAATGTTGTTCACCTTATCCTTGTGATTTAGATTCTTAGACACTGGTTAGTACCTTGGTAATAACACTTTTTTCGATTGGTCCTAAGTATAGATTGAGTTGTAGGGCAGCTTAGTGAACCATACAACAACATCTCCTATCACCGGTAAAGGGAACACTCGCAACCTGATGACATTCATGTCCAAATATGGTCTACCTATGAAACTTTTGCAAACCACACTCAAATTGGCTATATGATCGTGTGGTTCTTCTAATGGGAGTCGCAAAACAAGACCCTTGCTATGAGAATTTGCATCAAGCTACTCATCACCATGAATGTGTGCCAAGTGGGTAGGATGAAAGGTCCATCAGAGTCTTCAATGTTCATGTTACCCGTATAATGATCCTTAAGTCGTGGTATGCTAGAGGTTTCACTCGCAATGCGTGTCCTAACTGATTTTCGACAAGAACCTGGTATTTTGCACCGACTAGCATTGGAGGCTGCAAGTCTACTCCATCACCTACATTACCTTTGTTAGGGTTACCTGGGACGCTTGATTTTCCATCATTCGTAAAGTTTGGTTCAATTCGGGATCATAAGGAGTGATTGGTTCCCCCCGTTCTGTATACTTTACATACACTACAGATAGACTATCAGAGAGACAAAAACACAATGAAACAGTAAAATTAGGAAATAATTGACTAAAGTTCATAATGTAGTTAAAATTAATCTAAAAGCTGAACCCCGACAACGGCGCCAAAATTTGATACGCTCAAATTACACCTCCCTTAAGAGGCATAAGCAATCGTTATCAAAAGAACCCGTAAGTAGGTTAGGGTCGATCCCACGAGGAATATGGTTTAGACTTAACTTCAACACACAATTATATCTTTTTAGTCAAGGTATTTTCAAAAAAAAAAAAGAAGTGAAGGGGGTTTTTGTGAACCACATTCCTTCAATTGTATGATTAGCAAGTGAATAAGAGTAAATATTTGCTGTTATCAAGATGAGAAAGTAACTAGGGTGTGTGTATTCCCCGCAAGTTCATAAGACGGTATTCCTAGTTATAGCAATTCTTTCCTAGTGTATTACATGCAAAGTGATAAGTTATGTATCTCTAGATCCTTGGTCCGACATGTACATAATTTTACCCCGTACATTGGTAAGGCTACGTGTGTATAATGTTCTAACTCTTACCATTACCTCATATTAGACATCACATCGATGTATGGCTTAGTTTCACCCTCGAATCAATCAACACTAGCCTATTAGATAGTATTACTCTAATTCTATGTTGATAATTCTTTTCTTATTAACTACGTTCTTGGTCCGGCAGGTATTAAAAAGGTGAGTTCTAACGTGTGCACTCGTTAAAAAGACTTATAAGTAAAATAATTATCAATTCATGCAAAAAAATTATTCATGAATTGCTTAATTACTAGTTATAATTTGTTAATCACTCATGGATTCCACAACCCTAGTTGTGGATTTAGTTACCCATATTTGTAAGAACACAATCCATGTTGATAGATGAAGAAATCATGAACTTACGTAATAAGAATAGTAAACCCTAAAATTGCACTTGAATTGCAAAGCAAAAGCTTCAAAACCAAATTCAGATGACAATTATTTGCCAAAGCTGCAAAACTAATCTCCAAAACATAAACTAGAACAATAGTAGTTGTAGCTAACCCCAAAATGATTTTTATGCGCTATTTATTGAAAAATAATCCTAATTAAAAAGGAATTCAAATAAGGGAAGTTTGTTCAGGCACGCGAATTTAATATATGTGACCAATTGATGGACCGTCGACCGATCGACGATCTGTACTTCGCTTCCATCAGCCAAGACTTAACAAATATTTGAGCCTCTGGATTGCATCTTCTCTGAATCAAACGACAAACTAATAGCACGGTCCGTCGATCAATCTACGGTCCGTCGATCAATCTACGGTCCGTCGATGCTCCTCTGTTACTTCACACTTATAATCTTCAAGTATCAGGTACTAGAACCCTCACATTATAAACTATGGTCTACCAATATGGTCCGTTGATCCATTAACGAACCGTCGATGCTAGCCATGGTTCCACTCTTAGTTTGAATTCCCTAGATTTCCTCCAATACCTGGGCTGCTCATCTACGATCCGCATCTACAGGGTGTCAATGGATCGACGGTCTGTGGATTGCCTTCATAAGTCCCTTTTCCTGCACTTTCTCAATTGTCTCCTACATTTTATGCATGAACATCTTTCCTGCAAAACAAGACATAAAACTTACTAAAAGTAATACAAAATGTCACTAAACACACATAACACTTAAGTGAAATGCATTAGAAATACCGTGAACTCACGGTACATCATTGTTAAAAACCTTAAGTAGGTGCCTATGTTTTCTCTCAGCCACCCCATTTTATCTGGGGTCTATACACAAAATTTTTGGTGGAAAATACGAAGAGACTTTAAAAGACATACAGTAAGAATTAAGAAATTCAATACCATTGTATGATGGTCTTAATGGTGTTGTTAAATTAATTCTATATAAGATGAACAAACACTTACAAGTGTAGAAAACAATCACTTTAGTATTTCAACAGGTAAACCCAAGTCATGCAATTGAAATCATCAACAAGAGTAAGGAAGTATTTATTTACTTTGTAAGTGTTATGTTTATAGGGACCACATACATCTATAAGTACTAAATTAAAAGGCCAACTAAAAACTAAATTAATGAACATGGGAAGAAAGTCTAGTTTGCTTACAAATAGGACGAATTTGAAACAGTTTGATGAACAGGAAAAGAAAGTCTAGTTTGCTTAGAAATAGGACAAATTTGACAATTACAGATTTGAGATTTATCTAGAGTGTGCTTGATGGCAAGAATCAAACTGAGAATTGGGATTGGGTCATGACCAAGACTTTGATGCCATATAGTGCTCTTGGAACCACTGAAATTATTAGAATGACAATCATAAATAGCTTGCACGCTAGAATTAGTGGTTGGTGATGGTGAGTTTTCTTGGAAAGAATGTAGAGTACATTCTTGACTTTACCGATCCCCTTCACCTTGTTAGTGTAAAGGTCATGAAAAACAAAAAATCAGGATAAATGGAAGTAAACAACGTAGGAATTTAGTGAGTTGGGATACTGATAGTAGTTTATATTTGAACAAGGGTATATAGAGAACATCTTGACAAGTTTTTCCTTGTCTAGTTGATAAGTCCCGTTGAGTGATTTGAGATATATAACCATTTGGTAAATGAACTTGGTTATGAGGTGAAAGTGAAGAGCAGTACTAGATGACACAAGGTCCATAGAGGAAACCATGTGATTTAAGACTCATGTATCAAAAATCCACAAGTTAGTCGTATAACAAGCTCAAAAACAATTCATAGTACCTGTCACGTTTGGTAAATACTCAGGTGAATCTTTCTTATCAATCAATGTGAGGAGCTTTTGGAATTGCTTAGCTGTGAAACCTTGTTCTTTGGGTTAAAGCGCATTAGCCTGATGACTATGTGAATCCTCATGATGGTGCATATTGGTATTGTGATCACTATAACCACAGGTTAACCAATCAACTTGTAACATTGATCCCTAGTATGAGCATTAAGGTGATAGAAATCACATTGAAAATTATAATTCTTCTTCACTCTCATATTAGTTTTAGTCCTTGAGTATGTGTTACTTGCAGCAATAGAACATAAGGATTCCCCTTCTTCATAACGATAAGTCACAACTAATTTTTGTTTGGAATTAGGAACATATTGTGTCATAGCAATTACTTCAAGAGTAGAAGATTCACCTTCCTCATAGTGTGGTCTAGTGTGAGAGCTTTGTGCAGCCACGTTCAAGTGTGGACGCTGACTCACTTAATGAATGATTAAATAATAGTCTTGATTCGCTGAAGGGATCGATGACATCATCAAAATTTGATTTCTCAATTGATTATAATTTTTATTCATTCCACCTAAAAATTGCATGTGTTTTTGTTTCTCCAAATTGTTCATAAATGAATGAGACTAGGCACATGAACATGAAGGAGGAGGGACTAGAGACTCATATTCCTCCTAAACCTCACTTAATCGCAAAAAATAGTTGATGTTCCTTGGTTTAATATTTCAATCCCTATGTGAATGTGATAAATCTTCGTGACATTCACCTTATAAAATTTCTCTTTTAGATCTGCCCACACTTTATGAGAATTTGAAGAATACACAATTCCGTTGACTAGATCCTTAGACACAACACACATGATTCAGGACAACACAATCACATTCACACGCTCCCATTGATGTGCCATCTGACCCTCATACATATCTTTCCTGCAAGTGTATAGAGAAATTAATTTCCCTTTCTTGTGGAATTCCTCGAAGATTATCAAGGAAAACCATTGGAAATTCATTCACGATAGGAATTGACTAAAGAGTCATGAGCTCCTTATTAGTATCATGTACATAAACCATATGGTATATACAACCTTAGCAATTAACTTTACATTCCTACGGTATGAGCTTAGGTGTGGCTGCATTATCCTTTAACTCCAGGACTAGTTGACCTCGAAGTAAGATCTCACTATCTTTCCAGGACGATAAATATTAGCATAGCAAGTTGTGAACCAATTCATCACATGATAACATCAAAATCTAGCCGAATAAACTCAACTAAATCAATGGGGGTTGAGCGATGATTAATCAACACCATGCAACCTAGATAGACACAACTAGATAAAATAGAGTCGCCAAATGTTGTCGACACCTCAACTGGTTGTGGCAACAACTAAGATTTCATGTCAATCTTACTAGAATAAAATTGAGTAATTTCTGAATATTTAATGCTCGGGTCAATAAATACGTAAACATCTTGAGAATATACCATTAATATATCTGTAACAACATCAGGGTTTGCCTCTAAATTGTGTAGTCATGTGAGTGCATAAAAGCGATTCGGGCCACCGCTCCAACTTGTATCTACTTCACATCACCTTACGCCACGACCCTAAGTAGATTGTGGTCCTGGTCGTGGGACACATAAAGAGGGTGAATATGTTGTTGTAGATTCATAAGGCTGAGCTAGATCACCTTTGCTTGATCTCGGGCGCCGACTAATAAAATGTATTGTCTGCCCACAATTATAACATGCAGATCAACCTTGTCTACATTGCCCAGTGTGTTTCTTACCACATTGTGAACATAAAGGAGTGGAATGTCTTATATGAACGAAACAATCTTGTCGACGACCCCAGTATTGCCTTAGCTATGACCTCTTTCTAACTAACTATAATGATAAAATGTGTTTACTGCAGTTGTTGTGAGACACTACCCACCGGTCGCGGTGGATATCAAAGGAATGGGGGCCTAAATCACCATGTGGCTCCCTATAAGACACCATAGTACATGCCCTTTTACTCTATTCCGTATCCCTATAGGTATCCCAAATCCATTTTGGAAGGTCCTCTATAATCTAAGAGAAAGCATATACCCGGGAAATATTTACATCATCCGATAGGAATGCTACCTTACAATATTTGATCAGATGATACCATTAACTTAACGATGACCTCTGACTCTCATGAACATATATTTTATGGTGCATATATTGCAAAAAAATTAAACTTGTGGCTATAATCCCTCATACTCATGGTTCCTTGCTTTAAATTGATGACCTACACAAGACGAGCCTCTCGAACTTCCCGTGAAAATAGTGGGAAAGGATGGCCCCATAAAAGTCCTCCCGCTCTCTTGCAGATCATCAGGTCCTCTAGATCTCTCCTACGTCTTATACCAAAGGATGTATACATCACGTAGTCGAAAAGAAACCAACTCTACAACCTTTGTGATAGATGCAGACATCACCCTCAATACTTTTTATATGGTCGATGAAGTCTTAGGGATCTCAAAAGGACTAGATCCTGTATATAAAGGAGGGTCTAAATGAATAAACTATTGTACCTTCAAAGTTTCTAGCCGGTCTCTCAAAGTATCTACTCTTGACTCCATTTGTCGCTTATGAAGATAAACCATCCTAGTCAGCAACTGAACTGCCTTCCTTATCCCCTGCTCCCCAGTCTTTGGTGGAGGAGGAATAGGTACTGGAGGTCTCGTGTCCCTATATTCTTCAAGTACCAATGGAAAAGGTGAGTCTGGGGAAACTCCATCTCCTCGCGCTTCAACATGTAATAGGGAGGTCGTTACTAGGGTGCTAGAGATTTCCTTGTGCCTTCCAGGGAAATCTATCCGTTTTGACCCAATGGGGATTGTGGACTCTACTAGATACGACTTGTGGACACTCAAGATACGACCTGCTGTGATACCAAGTTTATACACCCCAAAATAGAGGGAGTAACTAGCACTCGATAGCCTATAAGATCGAGTTACCCACAAAAAAATACTAGCTAATGAAATTGTGAAACAAAAAGATGAGGCTGCACAACCTTTTAAAAGTGAACCATGGACCCTGAAGGTCATGACTTTTTAAATTAGAATAAACAATAAAAACATAGTAGACAAGCCTAAACATGAATCCTAGTAGGTGGGTCTATTGGACTCCCTGTCCGTACCTACTCGCATGAAGCAAAGATTAGCGTTCCCAGGAAAAGGGATGTGAGTACTAATAAAATTGTACTGGTATGTAAAGCGGAAAGTAGAATCAGAAATATTTTACTGTAAATGGTAAAAGAGATATCACACACACACACACACACACACACACACACAGAGAGAGAGAGACACACACACACAGACACACACACACAGACACACACACACACACACAAATATATATATATATATATATATATATATATATATGCAAATGCATGACATACCCAACCAAATGCTAGAAATGGCGGTGCTTCCCAGTCGCTAACCGACAACACGTAGGCCAACCTTGTGGTCATCGGTATCTCGTACGTATATATATAGTCAATAGGCCCAATACCTCAGATTACAGGTCAGGAGTAGAATGCATAACATGTCATGTCATGGATTTATAACACCTACATGTTACTGTTGTCATGTTGCCAATCTTGGCATGTTTGTAGTCTTGTTTTCATAACCCATGATCTCTTTCGTATAACATGTAACCATCTAATGGAAACTCATATGTTCATTAAAATAAGATTGAAAAGTTAACTCAAATTTTAGAAAGATAACCTAACCTTGCAGATATTCATAAAAGTTTAAGGTGATTTACTTAGTTTCTAACTTGGTTCCTCGATAATTTATAAAATAATATTTCAAAAACCAAGTGTCTTAATAGTTTAAACATTTATGTTTTTTAAGGGAGTTTTGTAGATCATGAGTTAATTTAAAGATTTATCATACTAACTTTAGTGGGGAAAGACGACTGGTTACAGGTAATAAGGGTTTTCCTGATATTTTCAGTCACATCACCCAAAAAAGAATAAGAATTTATAGGTGCAGACTTATAGTCAAGGAAACTAATAAAATAACATGTACATGTTGAATATTCTATATCCGAATGAGTGTGATATCAAAATAATAGAATCATGAAAATAATTCAGTTGGGATTGTAGTGCCTTTCACTGAAGGTCTTTCTGGCAAGAGAATAGCAAAATATTATATTATTCCTATTAAGAATTTCCCAAAAGTGGTGCTAAAATGGGAAAAGATGGAGCTTAGCCTTTACATACCTCTCCAATGAATGCCCGAATGGCCGTAGCTTTTTCACGAATGTTTTTCCTTATGTCTTAAGATTTGGAAACACTCTATGTTAAAAACTGTTACACACCTATAAATTGTTCATAATTGATCTTACATCAGCAGATTTTCCATATGGTCGAAACATGACGAAATATCCATAGAATTTCATAAAAACAATCATAAAAGAGTATCGAGATGATTACCTTAGTTAACCAAGTGTAAGACTTGAAGAAATAAAAATAACTAAAAATTTATATCTTTAAAAAGTAGCTCCAAATTCAGCTAATAGAAGAGGAAAATGATTGCCACATGTAGCGATTACATTTCTAGGAAAAGGGGTAACCTTTGATGGTAGAAATCGTCAAAACTAACCTTAATCATGCAAGAACTCCATCAATCATCTCTAAAGCTTTTTTTCTGGTTTGGGAGGGAAAAGAATTGTTTTGGTGTCTTAAAACATTGAGTAAGTTGACATACCACAATTATTGACCGGACCCAGACTGTGATCCGAATTGTACCCAAGTAGTTCGCAGTAAAACCCTCATAACCTTTTACTATCATGCTGGTTGGATACGGAGTTTTGTGTATTGCAAACTAGACTTGTAGACTTTCTATTTGATGGGAAACAGGTATGCTAACTCTTTATATATATCGAGAAAATATCCAAGAAATTTTTACAACAAAGTTAAGAAAATATTACTAGAGAAACTATTATACCTTTTGTAAATCTTAGTTTCACTTAATTTTCGTGACTTCATAACACACTATTCTTTGAATGTTAAACACTCACAGGCTTATCCACAGGTGTGGGACTATTTATAGCTATAAAAAGGGTGAAGTTCTACCTGACAATTTCTTTAATCATTAACTTTGTTTGACTGGTCCCTTTGATCTAAAACTTTAGTTTAGTTTCTTGATACTGACACTTATTTGAACTCTTAATCTCCAATGCACGATACAAAGTCATATGAATATCATATAACCATGCCATACTACCCCACATATATTATTAAATAATGAGAAAAGGTATGGGGTCTTACAACTATAGTCCCTGATTTTTGGTGCAATGTGATCCTGAATTTTTTTTGGTCAAATATGGATGTCTGTTATGACAATAATAATAGAGGCAGTTGGTCCCAAGTGGCAAACATATTAATTTTCAAGTTCAAAAGAGCCCGATGTGGGAAAGACAAATTTTATAATTTTTTTGTGCTATAGTCTATGAAATTTTTGTGATATGTGATACTGTATTTTTTTTGCCAGAACTTTTTATGGACATCTATCACTACCTTATTAATAGAGTCAGTTGGTTTTGAGGGGAAAACAAATGCATTTTCAAGTTGAAAAGAGTTCAAATGCAGGAAAGACCTAATTTACTATTTTTTGTGTGTTAAAGTCAATTGATTTTTGGTGAGACATGATCTAAACTAGGTTTTGGATGATTTTTTTACGGGTGTCCAGTAAGACCTTTTTAATGGATTCATTTTGTCTCAAGGGAAAACCGTACACATTTTTAAGTTCAAAGGAGCCCGAATGCGGGAAAGAGCGAAATTACCGTTTTTGTAGGCTTTAGTCCATGAATTTTTGGTGAAACATGATCCCAACTTGTTTTTGAAAGAAAGTTTATGGACATTCACCACAACATTATTAAAGGAGTCTGCTGGTCCCGAGGGGCATATAGATGCATTTTCAAGTTCAAAAGATTCCTAATGTGGGAAAAACTAAATTTTCTATTTTCGTGTTTTATAGTCCAGAAATTTGGGTTTTATACTAGCCCGACTAGTTTTTTGCCGAATTATTTTATGGAAGTCCATTATAACTTTATTTATGGATTTAGTTAGTCCGTAGGGGCCAAAGAACACATTTTCAAGTTCAAAAGAGCCATAATACGGAAATATTGAATTTACCATTTTCGTGTGCTATAGTTCATGAATTATTTGTGATACGTGGTCCCAACTTAGTTTTGCCAATAAATCTTCATGATGTCCATTATCAACGTATTAATAAATTTAGTTTGTTTAGAGGGGAAAACAAACACAGTTTCGATATCAAAAGAGACATAAATTGGGAAGACCAAATTTACCATTTTAAGTATGCTATAGTCCATGGATATTTGGTAATACGTGATAGTGAATCATTTTTGGAAAAAATTTTTTATGGGTGTCTTTTATGACCATATTAATAGATTTATTTTGTCCCAAGGGGCAAACATAAGCATTTTCAAGATCAATAGAGCCCTAATGCTAGAAACACTTAATTTACCATTTTTCTTGTACTATAGTCCATATGATTTGGGTGATACGTGATCCCAACTTGTTTTTGGCTGATGTTATTTATGGACAGTTGTCATGGACCTATAAGGGATTCAATTGGTCCCATGGGGCAAAGAAACATATTTTCAAGTTTAAAAGAGCCCTAGTGTGGGAAATAATTTACCATTTTTCATGTGCTTATAGTCAATGGACATGATTTTGACTTTTTTACAAAAAATTTATATGGATGTCTATTAGGACCTTATGAATGGATTCAGTTTTTATAGAGATACAAACATACCCCTTTTCAAGTTTAAAAGAGTCTTAAGGCGGGAATGAATGAATTTACCATTTTCGAGTGGTATATTCAATGGATTTTTGTTTAGACTGACTTTACTTTTTTGTGTAATTTAAGTCCATCAATTTTTGGTGATATGTGATACCGAATTGTTTTTAGCCAAATATTTTATAGATCCGTTAAAACCTTCTTAATAGATTGAGATCATATAGATGAAAAAACAGACGCATTTTCAAGTTCAAAAGAGCCACAATGCCGGAAAAACAAAATTTACCATTTTTCATGTGCTATAGTCCATAATTTTTTGCGATGTGCTATGCCGAATCATTGTTGGGATTTTTTTGAACGTTTGTTACAACCTTATTAATGGATTCATTTGGTCCTGAGGGGTAAAAAACACATTTTCAAGTTAGAAAGATCCCTAATACAGGAAATACCGAATTTACCATATTTTTTGTGCTATAGTCTATGAATTTATGATAGTACATGACCCTGACTTAATTTGGCAAAACTTGTATAGATGTCCGTGATGACCTTATTAGTGTATTCAAATGGCCGTGGTGGGCAAACAAGTGTGTTTTCATGGTCAAAAGAGCCCACTACAAGAAAGACTTTCATATACGATATTCCATTGAATTTAGGTGATACATTTTCAAGTTCAAAAGAGCTCTACTATGGGAAGGACTAAATTTACCCTTTTTGTCTGTTATAGTCCATGGATTTTGATGGTCTATGATTCCGGCTTGTTTTCGGCCAAAATTTTGATAGACGTCAATTGTGGACTTATTAATGTAGTTAGTTGGTTCCATGGGAAAACAAACACATTTTCAAGTTCAAAAGAGCCCCAATGCGGAAAAGACCGAATTACCATTTTTCATGTGCTATAGTCCATTGATATTTGGTGATATGTGTTCCCAACTTGTTTTTTGATGAATTTTTTTATGGAAGTCCTTTACGACATTATTAATAGTGTAAGTTGGTCTCTAGATGAAAAAAGATGCATTTCAAATCAAAAGAGCCCAGTACAGGAAAAATCGATTTACCATTTTCTGTGTGCTGTAGTTCATGGATTTTTGGTAATACATTATCCTAACATTTTTAGCCAATTTTTTTATGGACGTCTATTACAACCTTATTAGTGAATTCAGTTGGTCCCGAGGGGAAAACAAACACATTTTTATGTTCAAAAGAGTTCCAGTGTGGATGAAAGGGGTGATCTCGTAGTTCTTGGTCTGTGAAGATGCGTTGTTAGGTGCTCCATTTTATTTTCCCATTGAAGCCGAACCTAAACCTGTGCTTGAGAGATAGATGTCCATACCGAATGTACCATTTTTGTGTGCTATTGTCCATGGGTTTTGGATGGTATGTGATCCAGACTTGTTTTTGGATGAATTTTTTTTGGATTCTTTTATGACCTTATTAATGTAGTTAGTTCGTTTCAAAGGTCTAACAAACGCACTTTTAAGTCCAAAATCTCTAATACAGGAAAGACCAAAGTTACCATTTTTCATATGCTATAGTCCATGGACTTCTGGTGATACGTGATTTCGACTAGTTTTTGGCCAAGTTTTTTTATAGACGGCCTTTAAGAAGCTTTTTTCGTGATACGTGAGTCAAGAAGCATTTTTATGTTCAAAAGAGCCTTAATATGACATATCATTTGGATGATTTTTCAAACTTTTGTGAGACCTACTTGCTTTCGGAGGGATTTCATTTATTTTGAGAAGTTAATTGTAAATATATGTCATTTGTAGAGTCTTGTCATTGTAATATATATATATATATATATA